>NC_064858.1:15701860-16001860 GCF_024139225.1 Suncus etruscus
TTTCTTTTAATCTTGCTTCCTGTCATATTTATTTTTTCCCCAGAGGATATTATTAGTTTTGCTATACTTTTGGTTTGGTTTTTGACTTGGTATGGTATTTAGGCTATACCCAGCTGTACTCAGGATATCTGCACTCAGATATCACTCCTGATTCTACACTCAGATATCACTCCTGGAGGGCTCTGAGGATCTTAAGCGTGCCATGAATTAAACCCAGCTAAGCCATAATAGAGAGCAAGCACCCTATGTGCAATGCTATCACTCCAGCTCTTGTTGGTGAGTTTATAAAACTCAGTTTATCTCTCACCCTTCTCTATTCTTACACAAAGGATTTTAAAATTTTTAATAAGACACTGTGATCAATAAAGTTGTTCATAAAAATGTTGTTTCAGACAGATAGTGTTCCAACACCAATCCCACCACCAATGTCCCTTCCTCCATCAATGCTCTCTGTTCCCTCCCAGCCACCACCACCCCCCACTCTGCCCCCTTGGCAGGCATACAATAAATTTATTTTATATCAGTTGCTCCAACAAAACTTAAAAGAATGGCAAATAAAAATATCAGAAAATAAATCAATCAAAGGCCACTTGCTATATGTCTTTAACCTTTCTTAATATAGAGGACTCACAATTGGAAAGTTTCTCTGTCCTTTAAAGGAGCTCTTTTAATATTTCTTGCAAAACTGGTTTCTAGGCTCTGAATTCAAGCTTTCGTCTGTCCCTTTGGTCCTTCAAACTTGAATAATAATCTAGCTGGATAGAGTACTCTTGGTGAGGTGTTCATTTAATTGATTGATTGATTGATTGATCAATTGTGTGTGTGTGTGTGTGTGTGTGTGTGTGTGTGTGTGTGTGTGTGTGTGTGTGTGTGTACTGTTTCCCTCCATTCTCTTCTCCCATTCAAGAGTTTTGTTTGATAAAACTGCTGCACATCTTATGGATTTTCCTTTATTTGTTCTTGCTTGTTTTCATTATTCTGTCTCTATCTTCGTGTTTTGTCATGTTGAGTACAATCTGTCATGGACATTCTAGCTAAATCTATTTTCATTAGGATTCTTTAGGGACATCTTAAATCTTATTGCCTGTAATTCTTGACTTTAGGATGTTTTAAACTAAATCCTAATTAATGATTTAATTATTGTTTTTCATTACATTTGCCTTCCTGTCCTTCAGACACTCAGATTATTCTTACTATGTTCCTCTTAAACTCATCCTATAGTTTTCTGCTTTATTTCTTTTCATCAGAATTTTATTATTTTCCACCTTCTTTTGTTTCCTAGTGCTTTCCTCCTCATCTTGGAACTTCTCTGTCCTTTCTCAGTTTTTGTCATTCTGCTATTAGAGCTTCTATTGATTATTTATATCACCTACGATGTTCTTCATTTCTGTCCTTCTGTGTGTAGTAGTTTTTATTTCTACTCTCTTGCTTTCTTGTACTTTACTGACTGCCTTGCTATAGTTTTTTGAATTTATTGAACATCTTCATCATAGTGTCACTGAAGAAGATACTGCCTGAGGATTTACTGATGTTGTTTATATGTCTTCATTAATATTGTTTTCACTTCTTGAGTGTGGTGGTTTTTGCATGTTTTCGCCATTGGTTTTCCAGTGCTCTTGCTGTGCTGGGAGTGGGTCTTTATAATTAACCTCCCTTGAAGATGCTGAGGGATTAGGCTGGAGATTGCTCTATAGTCTCCTCCTGTCCTCACTAAATGACAGGAAACATATCTGATCAGCATGTAATTTGTTGAGTAGATCTGTCACAAGGCAGCATAAGTAGACTTAAATTTCAGGATCTCAGGTGTGGGCTCCTAATATGACACAGGTCAGATGTGGAGATTGCTGGGATTCACCTGGTAGGGAGGGGGGACTGCCACCAATTCTATAATTGGCCCAGTGATGTCAGCCAGAGGCAGGCCTCACCTGGGTTGGCAGAGCATCAAGCTGGTATTCTTACAGTTACCAACTAAAAGTAGTTGGTCAGGTCTAGTGAGGTGCTTTTAATTTCTATTGTCTGTAGCAAGTGCATGGTCCTCCATTTGAGGCCTCCACTCTCATCTTCTAAACCATACAGAATGTACTATTCACAGACCCCCAAGTCTGAGGATAACCAAAATCAACCCACAGGTACATGTACTCCTTCCAACTGAGTTGGAAGTTTCCTGAATTAAAAACAGCAGGTAACTAAACAATTTGCTTATGTACATTTGATTCATATTTAAAATACTTTGAAATTTTGTAAATGCACTAGTCTTCACAGGAAATAATAGTGACATTTCATTTGTTCCACAGTCAGCATTTTACTTAACTCTAATTTAGTTTATCTCGACTGGTTAATATGTGGTCAATGCCTTTTGTTTAGTAAGAGAATTTAGGGTCTTTTATGCGAGTGAATGTTTAAAGTGTGTGTTGAGCCATAAGGTTAAGCTAAATCTTCTTTATTTTAACTCAGAAATAATATAGCATTGAAGCTGCAGAGGACTGCATTTACTAAAATTCATTTCTGTCTTTTTTTTCCAGGAAATATTATGGAGAGAAGATTGGGATCTATTTTGCTTGGCTGGGCTATTACACTAAGATGCTCCTTCTCGCAGCAGTAGTAGGAGTGACTTGCTTTCTCTATGGATTTCTTAATCGAAATAACTGCACATGGAGGTAATCTCTTTATTTCTTGTTATCATGCTGAAAGATTGAGCAGACTATTTTAGTGAAAGAAGATTCATTTTTACAGAGCACTTACTGTTTTAAAGGAGATGTCGCTTTTTCTCTCAGTCTTGAGTTCTAAGCGAAATGGAAATTTTTTTCCTTAGATAACATAGCCTGGTCTTTGACTGTAATGTCATCTCTGGGAAACACTCCAATATTTTAAAACAATACTTTGTTTGAAAATGGGTAAGAAATGAAGGGAGAATTACCCTTGAACTTCTGGCCTCTAGAGAAATGCTTTACTCTGTCCTCTGTGTGTGGGCCAAGTGTAGCTTTGATTTTTTCAGGGTTTTATTTTGCAAGGCTTGGAATATTGGTGTTTTATGCTTTAGCAATGACTTCTCAATATTTATTAAGAAATATTTATTTTTAACTAAGTACACAGTACAGTACTTCTTTTGGCTGGGGTGAGTGTTGGATTTTTTTTTTTTTTAATTTCAGTGTTTGGAACATGTGATGATGTTTGTGGTCAGGATTCACTCCTGGGTTCTCAGGAGATCAATCCCAGATCAGCTGTATACCAGACAAGCATCCTACCCACTGCTCTTGCCCAGCAGTATTTTTTTAAATTATTTTTCTTGCCAACCCTCATGGGGGGGGGGGTGATGAGTAATAATTAATTAGCATGTCATTTTAGAATTCAAATGCCAGCCATCTAAAATGAGGTACCTGGTTGCCAGGACACTCTACTTTCACTCATTATTGTAAATTTTGTATTATTCCTCTGCTTTTCATATTTCAGAAAGACTATATCACTGAACCAGGCATTTCTCTTAGCCATCTATCTCTATTCAAGTCTAATATTAAAATCTTTGGGTATTAACAATGGGCTGATGGCTAAATTTTTCTAGCTAACAACTAAGCTATCATCCTGGCTCTTGATCAGGATGCTTACTTACATGGTGGTCCTAATGTGTGTGTGTGTGTGTGTGTGTGTATGTATATAAATTATCCATATTGAAAAAGAATTCAGAGTTCTTTATGTTATTTTGACTCAGGTTTCTTAACCTAAAAGACCAAAGATTGTATGTTACTACCTTTTAATCAAATTTATCTTCACATTTTTTACTGTATTTTCCATTGGCAAAAAAAGAAAAGGTATCTTAAAAAGAAGTAGGCATTGGTTGCATTTTTTTTTATAAGGACATACCATACATTTCTTTAGTACTATTCCTTTTGCACAGATTATTGTACATAAAACTGGTAGAAGGTTTGGGACATACTCCCTATTCTCAAAATTATTTGAGCATTCCTTATTTATTACATGTTTATTACATATTTAATACACATGAATTTAAATATTTTCTATTTTCTATTAGATTGATGCTTGATTAATACAAATACTAAAGTTATATTTAGATATAAGTAATAACTACCCATTTCTCTCTATAAAGTTGCTTTTAGCAGTGAGCAAAGTACTTGCCCTTACTATAGCTAAAGCAAGTTTATTCCCCAACACTGCATATGATGGTTTAAGCACAGAGCCAGGAAGTTTACTTCCATTGCTAGTTTATCAAGATAGGAATGTATATTCAACATATTCATCATTTGTAAAATCCTGTCTTTATTTCTTGACCACAAAGTGAACCCAAAAAGTACTTAAAATTCTCTTTCCTTTCCTCTTCCTGCCCCTACTGAAAATATTAACAAAAAAGTTTATGGGGAGGGAGCCGCAACGATAGCACAACAGGTAGAGTATTTTGTCTTGTACATTGCTAATCTGGATTTGATCCCCACATCCTAGCTGGTCCCCTGAGTCTGCCAGGAAAAATTTCTGAGCACAGATTTAGGAGTAACTCCTGAGTACCACTGGGTATGGTCTCACCCCCCCCCCCCAAAAAAAAAACACAATAATAACGATTAAAAAAATAAGTAGGGGGCTTTTGGGTATTTAGGGCACTGCCAGACACATCTGGCACAGCTCAGCTCAGCTTATATGGTACAAGTCTAGGAATCCAACCATACAAGACAAATAACTAAACCCCTATACTATTTCTCAATTATGTTAAAACAATTTCTCAATGAGTGGATGTTGGATCTTATAATGCTGGTAGAAAAGATGTCTTATTCATTAAAATTTTTATTTATTTTTTTTTGGTTTCTGGGGCCACACCCATTTGATGCTCAGGGGTTACTCCTGGCTAAGCACTCAGAAATTGCCCCTGGTTTGGGGGGACCATACGGGACGCCGGGGGATCGAATCGCAGTCCTTTCTTGGCTAGCGCTTGCAAGGCAGACACCTTACCTCTAGCACCACCTCACCGGCCCCTAAAATTTTTAATTTTACTTTGTTTTTCTCTTTTCTTTAGCAAAGAAGTTTGTGACCCTGATATTGGGGGCAAGATAATAATGTGTCCACAGTGTGATGTACTTTGTCCATATTGGAAACTCAATATTACTTGTGAATCTTCAAAGGTAAATTTTTTTTTTTATTTTAAATATATGTAACCAATGAAAGTTTGGTTTATTTCCTTGTTTCTTTGCTTTGGGCCATACCCAGTGATGTTTAAGGATTATTTCTGGCTCTGAACTGAGGAATTACTTCATTACTTATGGCGATGCCTAGGGGTCTATATGGGATATCTGGGATCGATCCTAGGTCCTCCATGTGCAAGGCAACTGCTCTATCTGCTGCTCCAGCCCTAATCAAAGATTTTTTTTGGGGGGGTTCACACCTGATGACACTCAGGGGTTACTCATGGCTATGTGCTTAGAAATTGCTCCTGGGTTGGGGGACCATATGGGACCCCCCAGGGGATCAAACCTTGGTCCATTCTGGGTTGGCCTCATGCAAGGCAAAACGCTCTACCCCTGTGCCATCACTCCTTCCTCAAATCAAATATTTTTATTTCTTCAGATAATTTTAGTTCGACATAAGAATTATTCCACCCCCATCACAGGAATATTGAAAGAGGTAGAATTCTTATACTTATCCATCTTTTACTTATTGATTTTTGTGTAGGTGTGAAGGAAGTTCTAAATGATGCTCTAAAGGTGTTCATCAATACTATTTCTTTATTTTATTATTTTTAAAAATTGTTTTATTCAAACAGTGGTTTATAAAGTTGTTCATAATACTGTTGTTTCTTTTCATAGTTACAAAGTAGTTTATGATTGAGTTTCAGTCATATAATGTATAACACTGTTCACCAGTGCACATTTCCCACCACCAATGTCCCCATTTCCTTTCCACCCTTCTATTGCCATCTCCCCTGCCTACATCTATGGCAGGCATTTTCTTCTCTCTCTCTCTCTCTCTCTCCTTTTTCTTTAAGATACTGTGGTTTGCAATATTGTTACTGAAGGAGTATCGTATCTCCTTTTAGCACACAGCCCTTGTCCAGAGCAATCATTTTCAACTACCACCGTCATAGTGGACTCTTCTCTGCTCTTTCTGCACACTTGCTCTTTGTGGCAAGCTTCCTATCATGGAGTGTTCCTCCTGGCCCTCATCTCTATTGTCTTTAAGCATTATTTCTACTATCTATCTATCTATCTATCTATCTATCTATCTATCTATCTATCTATCTATCCTCACAAATAAGAGTGCAACCATTCTATGTTCTCCCTCTGACTAATTTAGCTCAGCATAATATTCTCCACATCTATCCATATATAAACAAATTTCATGACTTCATTTTTCCTAACAGCTGAGTAGCATTCCATTGTGTAGATATCCACAGTTTCTTTATCCATTTATCTGTTCTTGATGCTTAGGTTTTTCCCTACTATTCTTGACCAACTACCACTGGTCGGCAACCTGCAGCTCGCGAGCCACACGTGGCTCTTTACACTTTTAATTTGGATCTTCTGTGTGCCGGGCAGCTGTCCAGGAGTCAGGACTCTGCTCCTAGCCTCTGCCAGTGCAAGCCCTGTGGCTCTCAAAATAAATTTCAATCGTGGTTTTGGCGAGATTTGGCTCAGTTGAAAAAAAAAAAAAAGGTTGCCGACCACTGATTACTAGGCTATAGTTTTTGAGGATTCAGGTCTGAGCACCCCTGGTGCTAGGGATTACTCAATTCACATAGTAATGCTCTGGGACCTTCAGGTCTATATCTCATGATGCTCAAGAGCCCTTCAGGGTTACATCCAACAGCTTTTTGAACAGTGTGGCACCTTAGATTCAACCAGGGTATGCAACGTATGGGCCTTAATCATCGTGATATTCCTTTGAATTCCTTTTTGTTTGTTATGCTTTTGTTTTTGTTTCAGGATCATAACTAGTGGTGCTCAGTAATTACTCCTGGCACACTACACTCGGGAATTTTTTCTGGCAGTGCTCAGGGAAGGGTATGGAATGCCAGGGATTAAATCCGGCTCAGCCACATTCAAGAAAAATGCCCAAATTCCTGTTCTATCACTCTAGCCCTGAATTCTTCTTTTTAAAGTAATATGCGGGAGGGTCAGTGAGGAATGATAGAATTCTTGCCAAGTATTTTCTATAATCAGAGCAGAAATCTCAAATAAGGCTTGTACCATAACTACTATTTAATAGACTTATTATTTTTAAAAACTTTTTGTTTGGAAGTTCAACCAGTAGTGTTGAGGGGTTATTACTTCCAGCTCAGTGTGCAAGAGCTATGCTCCAGGATCACTTTCAGTAGTACCTGTGGGACCAGGAAGGGCTGGGAATAAAATCTGGCTCCTACATGCAAAGCATCTACTCTCATTTTTAAAGTTGTCTCTTTACTCCTTCAATGCTTTTCTTAAATCAAGTCTGAAATTTGTACTTCTGCTATTCCCTACTTTTTTGTCTGCATTTGTTTGGGGGCCACACTGCAATGCTTTGAGGTTACACCTGTGTCTGAGCTCAGGTATCACCTCTGGCAGGGTCAGGGGACCATGTGGGATACCAAGATCAAATTTAGGCTGCAAGGAGCCGGTGAGGTGGCACTAGAGGTAAGGTGTCTGCCTTGCAAGCACTAGCCAAGGAAGGACCGTGGTTCTATCTCCCGGCATCCCATATGGTCCCCCCAAGCCAGGGGCAATTTCTGAGCACTAAGCCAGGAGTAACCCCTCAGCATCAAATAGGTGTGACCCCAAAAAACAAACAAAAATTTAGGCTGCAACATAGAAGATCATTCACTACCTGTTGTGAACCGGCCTCCATTCCCGCTTTCAAAATATTCTGAGCTGCACTAGGATTGTTGAAGACCCTCCTTTCAGATTAAGACTATTAATAAATATCATAGAATAAATATCATAGAATAAATATCATAGAATAAATATCATATGTATAAATCATAACAGCTACTCGCTTTCTTTCAACATGGGAATTTTAGACCAAGCATTTGAGACTAGAGGCAGCTTAGTGAAAGTCATTCCAGAATCTCTAGATAAGTGGGCACCAGAGAGATAGTTCAGTGGGATATGGTGCTTGTTTCCTACAAAGTCAACACTAGTTCTATCCTAAGAATGATAGATGGTCCCCTGAGTGCCACTAAATGTGATCTCTGTGCACAGCTAAGTTTGACCCAACTCCATCCTTCAAAAAATAGCATGGTCAGTTTGCATCAGAGAGTCATTAAACTTTGACATACTGTGATTCCTTATAATCATTTCTCTATCCCTATTCTGCTTGAAAGTTTAGCAGACAATATTAGTTTAAATTATTGTGATCTAATCAGTGTCAATTTTACTTTGAGTACATTGCTATTACAGTAATGCCTCCATATATTTTATCCTGTGCCAGCTTTTGTACTAAACGTTTCTTTTTAAAAAACATTCTAGTCGTACAATGTACCAACACCCATCTTTTCACAAAATAATCACATGAGATAATAAAAAGTATTATCTTTATTTTACAAATAAAAATACAGATGATCTGAGCAAATAAGTCATTTATTCAGTCACCTTATAGCAACTGACAAAGCCAAAAATTGATAAAAAAAAAATCTGTATTTCTTGCCATTACTGTGTTTTTTCACAGCAAGAATAGTAACAGACATTCTCAAATTGAGCTCTATGTTTATAAAAGATTTTCCATCACTTAATTAAGATTTATTGGAACAGGGAGTTTTCCACATGATTTTATTAATTAAAATAGATCTATTGATGCCTACCCCCAAACCAACACAGTTTCTAGCTAATTATTCGTGTAGATCACACAAAAGACTTGAGACTAACTTAGAGACTGCCTTCCAGTAAAGCTTATTCTTAAAGTCCCTGATTTATGTGGATTTCTGGCATTGAAGTGAAGGTGATGTGCATATTAGAAAGATAGCACAAGGGTTAAAGTGTTTGCCTTAGATGGACCAGTTCAATTCCTGACACCACATATTGTCCCCTCACACCTAGAGGAGTGGTCCCCGAGCACTGCTGGGTATTGAAAGAAAAGAAGAAAATTGTTCTTCACAAACTACAATTGGAAATCTCTACTTTTCTTAAGAAATTTTCTCTGTCACCTCCCATTGCTTCTCTCATTTCTTCTTCCTCTAGCCTATCTTTAAGGACAAGGCTTTCAAAACTTTTTCTGTCGACATGTTTTTCATTATTTTAGAGAGATAAACCTTTCATTCTGTGTAAGTTTCCTAAAGAATCTCATGACTTTTGTCAGACTCTTTGCTGAAGAAGGAAACTTAAAAATAATGAGTAAAAGAAGTAAATAGCAAGATGTTGAAAAAGAGTAACTTTTTATGTTATCTATTCATTAATTTCTTCATTTATATGTATATGTTCATTTATGCATATATGTGTAAAAAATTAACTATCACTAAATGACATGTAAGCAAAAAGAATTAACAAGCTATAAATAAAATATTATCATAGGAATAAGCAAGTCTAATTTATAATTGAACATTTAATAATGCTTTTGGGAAACTGGAGTGGGTAGAGTGGGTGGAGGGCTTGCATTGCATATGGCGATCCCCAGCATCTCATAAGGTCCTCTGAACACCACCTGTCATATATTCTGTAGTGCAAAGATAGAAATACCCCCTGAGCACCACTGGATATATCCCAAACACAAATAATAAACAAAAAAAACAAAAATAATGTATTTTAGCATGACAACTGGAAAACATGGTAAAATAATAAATAAAAGCTTTTTTTAATTTTAAAATCAGTAAGTTAATTTGATTCATTA
This sequence comes from Suncus etruscus, assembly GCF_024139225.1. NCBI lineage: Eukaryota > Metazoa > Chordata > Mammalia > Eulipotyphla > Soricidae > Suncus > Suncus etruscus. The sequence continues at coordinate 15,711,653 of NC_064858.1, forward strand.
GCAGGATTATTTCTAGATTCTGATTGGTTCTGCTGCTCAAAAACATCAAGTTTGCATTCACATCTCTTTTCTTTACTGTTCCTTATGACTAAAGTGGAGTACAACTGACCTTCCCCCTCCATGCTATGCTCCATGAAAGCTATCTTACCAAGAAAGCTCTTTGCTGACTGTCTCCTCTACTTCCTGCTCCATGTCACTCAGGGAGCACACAAGCAGAAATGCCAGCATCCAATTTGTTTGTATGTTTGTTTATTGACACATAATTTCACAAATATGGCAAAAATGGTCACTTCATTTTAGCCGTCTAATTCCCTGTAGAGGGGAACAAGAAACATCCCTTGTCTTGAACAAGCATCTCAATTGATTTTGGCATTAGCAGTAAACAGGATTTTTTTTTTTTTTTGGTTTTTGGGCCACACCTGGCGGTGCTCAGGGGTTACTCCTGGCTGTCTGCTCAGAAATAGCTCCTGGCAGGCACGGGGGACCATGTGGGACACCGGGATTCGAACCAACCACCTTTGGTCCTGGATCAGCTGCTTGCAAGGCAAACTCCGCTGTGCTATCTCTCCGGGCCCAGTAAACAGGATTTTTTTTGATGTATCTTTTTTTAACTGTCTGCACTGATTAATATTCTTCCACTGACTTATGCTTAGTATAATAGAATGAAGAGTTTAATATATGTAGAATCTTTTCTTTGTGGGTGAGTGAAATGGGCAATTGGGAAGCACAGTTTTCTTTTACTTTCTATACCTATAGCTTTACTTTTCATAAGATTTGTTGAAAATGTGATGTTTCATGTGCTTGCAACTTGGTTTTATTAGATTTCTACATTTTTGCTTTGTTTTGAGGGTCATACACAATAGTACTCAAGGCTTACTCCTGGCTCTATGCTCAATCATCACTCCTGGTAGATTCAAGGGGCCATATGGGTTACCAGTTCAAACCCAGATCAGCCTTGTGCATGGCAAACATCCTATCCCCTAAACTATCATTCTGTTCCAGGTTTTTTACAATTTTTAATGGAAATGAAAAAATGCTCATTAATAAAAATAACTTAATGAAATGAAATAAAAAGTAATTTAACTTAATGGTAACTTAATGAAAGATTTTCTAGGAATTCAGAGTGAAATCAGTTTTTTAAATATATTATTCAAAAGATGATTAAAAAGATGAAACTTAGCAGAACTGAATAGAGTCTTCTTTACTCAGTTTGGTTATTCATTCATCCACGATCATTTTATTTTTTAAAAAAAATTAACACAAGTACCCAAAGTGCTCAGAACTAGCTCTATGCTCAGTCATGACTCCTAAAGGTGCTCGGAGAACTGAACTAGGGTCATCCACCTGCTAGGCATGCACCCTAACCTCTGTGCTATCTTCATTCCCAAGGCAGAGTCATTGTAGATAAACCTCGGCTTCTCTCTACAAGAGTTAACAGTAATCCAGGGACTTCTCTCCCCAGGATAGAATTCTCAGCACTACACTGCTACCTCAGATTCAGTATCATAACTCATAAAGAGAGATGCTTGTTTACAAGTTAATAGAGGTTTTAAACAGTGAAATTTTAGCAGATATTGCTTTTTCTTTCTCTTATACTATGGGAATATTCCTTTAGAAAATGTTCTCTGATAAATACAACAAACATTCTTGATTCCCAAAGAATGAGAAATTTTATCTCTCAGTGGAAAGGATGTGATTATTAAACTAGGTATCAGCTTTTAAAAGAAATTCAGAATGTTAGAACCAGAGTGATAGCACAGTCAGTAGAGCATTTTCCTTGCACACAGCTGACCTAGTTTTGATTCCTGAGTTCCTAAAGATCCCTAAGGCCTGCCAGAAATTATTCCTGAGTGCAGAACCAGGAGTAACCCCTGAGTGTTGCCGAATGTGGGCAAAACAAAACAAAACAAAGAATTAGTTGTAAAATTAGGGCTGGAGTGTTAGTACAGTGGTAGGGCATTTGCCTTGCATGTGGCTGACCCATGACAGACCTGGATTTGATCCCCGGCATCTCATATGGTCCCTTAACCTAAGACTTCTGAGCGCATAGCCAGTAGTAATCCCTGAGTGTCAACGGGTTTGGCCCAAAAACAAACAAACAAACAAAAAGATGTAAAATAAAGAATTGCATATTTCTTCTACCAAGTGAAATACAGGATTTATTTATATGCTATGATTGTGTTTTTCAGAAATTGTGCATCTTTGACAGTTTTGGAACTCTAGTCTTTGCTGTATTTATGGGGGTATGGGGTAAGTTATTTCCTTTTGTTTCAGTTTGTTTTTTACCTTGCTTAAATACTTTATGATCATACAAGTATCCAATTTAGTAGCATTACATAGTTTTGTATAAGCATCTAAATAACTGTACAACTTTGTAAATAACTTTATAACTGTAGATTGCTTAAGCTTTGGCTCTGTTAGATCTATATAATTTTAAAGCCATTGTATCAATTAGTTTTTACTGCATAGTAAACTACCTCCAGCTCATTTTCCTCCTTGTGGCCTCTCATCCCCATCTCATTAGCCATTAGGCTAAGCCACGGTCCTTCCCATGGTAGTCTTAGGTAGAATTCTAAGGGAAACCAAGAGAGGGTAAGTCTCCATACAAGGTGGAAGGTTGGCTGGAATATTTGCTCTTGTTTTTATTGCAACAGGTCTACTTGTCAAAGACTACTATGGCAACTTCTGTTGATCAGGTGCAGAGGGCACTTGATACCCAAAATTGAACTCAATGGGGCCAGAGCAATAGTGCTGCGTAGGGAATTTGCCTTGTGTGTGGCTGTTACAGGACGGACCGTAGTTCCATCCCCATGCATCCCAAATGGTCCCCCAAGCCAGGAGCAATTTCTGAGCGCATAGCCAAGAGTAACCCCTGAGCATTGCCAAAAGTGACCCAATAAGCAAAGAAAAAGAAATTGAGTTCAAGTCCTTTTACTAACAACACATATTTCTTGGGCATTTTTACATACATAGTAATGAGGATTGTAAAAGCTATGTAGACCTTTAATACTCTGAAAGTTCAGGATTAGGTAAACTACAACATTTCTATTTTATGTTCAAACTCAAGAAAGGGAAAGGCTATTCATTGTTATTCCTTTTATATATTGCCTTTTAAAAGTTTATTTTCCTAAATAATTTTCTATTTATACTGTTGGTAGACACCTAGTAAACAAAAGACTATTACACTCCCAATTTAGGAATGAGAAAAATTTTATGCATGGAAATTTGGAAAATTATTTAAAATCCCACAGATAGAAAGTTACAAGCATAGAAAAAGTTGTATGAAAAATTTGGCCATTATCAATGTTTACATTAATGTCCAAATGCAGCATATGTTCATGAATTTATAACATACTTTCAACAAATACAGAATTTGTGGTGGGGGGGTTGTGTTAAACCAGGTGACACTCAGAGGTTACTCCTGGCTGCGCACTCAGAAATCGCTCCTGGCTTTGAGGGACCACATGGGATGCCTGGGATGGGACACCAGGGATTGAACCCAGGTCCGTCCTGGGTCAACCATGTGCAAGGCAAACGCCCTACCTCTATAATATCGATGCCACCCCAGAAATATTTCTTTTGATTGCTACTGTTGCAGCGCTTTATCTTGGACTTTGAACACTAGGAAATGTTGGTTCCATGATCTTGTTCCTATCTCATTTGACATAGGTACAAACACTTTGTAGCAGAAAGCATACACCTTACTTTCACAGTCCTAGGAGATAAGTACTGGCTCATTTCATTTCTGCCTGCTTATGCATGCCAAGTGCAGCAGGACTTTATAATGTCTTTCTCCATAATTTTATTTCAAAATAGATATATTTAAAGATATAAATGCATAAAAGTAAACTGCTTTTTTAAAGGGAAATGAGGGAGGGTGGACTCTTAGTGGTCCTCAGGCTTCCCCCCTTCCTCCGTACTTCAGGGGGGAGGTGTATGGGGAGGAGGGCGGGCAGACATCTGGCTTCCGATTTCCTCTTTGATTCTGGAGACCAGCGCTTGCCAGGTATAGGGTTTTTCTCCCCTGGACTTCAGGCCTTCCCTGGGTGCCAGTCTAGGTGGACTTTATAGGGGTCAACAGGCTTTCCCCCTACCTCTCCCTACACTAATGGGAATGCGCTCTGGGAGGAGGGCGGGCCGTTCTAGCACTGGTTTATTTTGGGACAGTCACTGGAAATTTTTTCTCCTTATTTTCATATTGTTAGTATTGTATGCATATATTTTGTATATCCATGGTATCCATCTTGTATTGTGACCTTGATACTGCCCTACAAAGCTCATTTCTAATCTTTTACTGCCTCAGTCCCAACCATTATTTCTCCTCATTTACCCATGTAGGTGCAGCTAATGACATGAAGCTCACCACATAGAGTGATAAGTGCAGTTAGAGAAATAACTACACTGAAAACTATCATAACAATGTGAATGAATGAGGAAAAAAGAAAGCCTGTCTCGAGTACAGGTGTGGGTGGGGTGGGGAGTAGGTAGATCCGGGAAATTGGTGGTGGGAATCCTGCACTGGTGAAGGGGGGTGTTCTTTACATGACTTTAATCATACAACTACAATTATATTTGTAATCACGGTGTTTAAATAAAGATAATTAAAAAATAGAAAATAAAGGGAAATGAAAGGTAACTGAAAAGGAAGAATTTGAGGATTTTCTCAGTAAAAAATTTAAACACATTTGCATTTATTTCTAATATTTACATTAAATTTTTTAATTGTATGGATTACTAAAGCATAAAAAAGATATCAAGTATAGTTTTCGAGAGCTCTTCCAGTGGACTGGGCTCACATAATGGCTGTATAGAATTTTAATCTCTTCCCTACTCCCCTAGTCCTTTGCATTTATTTTGAAAGATTATCTGACTCAAACTTGCAGGCAGTTGGAGGTAAGAGTGTATGTCTGGTGACTCATTTGATCGACTTTGAATTCCACTCAGCAATCAAGGGCTACAGCTGCCCTCACCTCACCAATAAACGGTCAGACTCTCAATTGTTTACTCTACATTTCAGTTTATTCATGCCAGTAGACTGATGTAACAGTGATATGAAATGGACAATTCTGCATAGAGATTAATTGAGATCAAAAGACCCTGGATAGATAATTCAATTCTCGGGATTATAATCTTTCAGTTTCTGGAGTGATTCCCCACAGATTAGATTCCACTAGTATTTATTCAGTGCCTGCTCTGTGCTAGTATTTAAATCGAATACAAAGTAAAATCTCCTCCACCACCATGAAGGTGACATTCCAGAGAGGGCATGGTTAAATAATAAACATGGATGCATAAGTAGGTCAGGATCATGTGTGATTGTTTTGGAGTATAGAAGTTGAGGGAAGTATGGGTAATGAGTGTGCACCTCCATGGGAATTACTTCTAAATTATGGAGAGAAAGGCAAGAGTTGAAAAAATTTAGTGATAGAGAATATCTATAGAACTTCCAGAGAATTCTTAGACAGGATCAAAAGTAGTTTGAACAGGGGGTTATTTAGGAGTATTGTTCAAGAAGGGTTGACCAGAAATCCAAAGAAATCAAATGCAAATCTCCCAATAGGGTTATATATGGGAGTATATGCCTCTAGAGATCAGGTGAGGTGGCACTAATTATTTACAACCTGGACTACAAATCTTTACCTCATGCCTTCCAGATTTTCATTCTATTGATACTCAATGTATTTCTTCCATAGGCAAAGACAAGAGTATGAATGTCTAGTCCATTGCCAGTGAAAGGTATCACTCACTCGAGTGATGCCTTGCCTTCACTATAGTCTTAGCTAGGTGAAATAGTGGGAATAATTGTGCTAATGAAGTGTAGGAACCCATATGTCCAAGGGGTCTTTTTTGAAGATTCTGGGAAGGGAGTACAAATGGTCTCCTCTATAAACAGTGAATCTGGGAAGGAGATGTATAGGAACACCAAAGAGGGAGGAACTTCCCATGAACTGCTATCAGTGATCTGATAGATAAGTCAGCTACATTTATCTCACATGTTAACTTGAAGGGTTTGGAACATTTGGGTGATCTGAGAATGTCAGTGAGTAAATCCAGTTATAGCCACTGATCCTCTGAGTCCAGGAATAGCATGCTTGGCTTCTCAGATAGTAAAAACTTGGACTCTGGTTCCAAAAAAAATGCCAGAGGCTGATTGCTTATTGCTGTACTAGAATTCTGAACAAATATTTTATCCTTTCTGTGCCTCTGTTTCTTTACATCTAATATGGGATTAAGAGCAGCTACCTCAGATATCATGAGGGTTTTACAGATATAATGTCATGTAGATCACAACAGCTTTACAAGGAAGTTCTTTTTTTTTTTTTTCTTTTTCCTGAGGGAGGAAATAGGACCTAGAAAGTTGAAATACTAACCAGCAGTTACAAATCTAATGCTAATTAAAACCATGATTTCACAAAACAACAGTGAGATAGCATCTCACACCACTGGCACACATTACAAAGAATAAAAGCAACCAGTGCTGGTGCGAATGTAGAAAGAAAGGGACTCTCATACACTGCTGGTAAAAATGGAGACTTGTGCAGCCTTTTTGGAAAACAACATGAATATTATAAAAAATATTATAAATTGAGCTTACATATGTCCCAGCAATACCACTCCTAAGGATATGACCTAGTAACCCAAAAACACTATGCAGAAAAGCCCTCTGTATTACTATGTTCATCACAGCACTATTTACAATAGCCAGGATCTGGAAACAATCCAAGTGCTGGAGAACCAATGAGTGAGTAAAAAAGCAGTGGTTCATCTACACAGTGGATTACTACTCAGCTGTTAGGAAAACTGAAGTCATGAAATTTGCTTATATGTGAATGGATATGGAGAGTGTTATGCTTAGTGAAATGATCACTGACTTGTGGAATATAAGGTTAATAAAATACAGTATGGGGCTGGAGTGGTAGTGCAGCAGTAGGGCATTTGCCTTGCATGCAACTGACCTAGGATGGACCATGGTTCCATTCCCCAGCGTCCCATATGGTCCCCTAAGCCAGGAGCGATTTCTGAGCACATAGCCAGTAGTAACCCCTCAGCATCACTAGGTGTGGCCCCAAAACCAAAAAAAAGTAAAATAAAATACAGTATGGTCAGAGACCATAGAGAGAAGAACCAGGAGTATCATTCATTGGCAAGAAGCTTGCCACATTGCAGTTAGGTTAGAGAAAGGTCCACTATGACAGTGATAGTTGGAACTGATCACTCTGGAAAAGAACTGTGTACTGGAAGGGGATAGAGTGGTATTTATAGTACCTCTTCATTAATAGTAGTGCAAACCACCGTGTCAAAAGAGGAAAGAAATTTAAAAAAAAAAAAGAGGAAAGAAAATGAGAGAAAAGTAAAACTTATTTCTTGAGGCAGGTGGGAGTAGAGTAATGGAAGGGAAGCTAGGGACATTGGTGAAGGGTGGTGTACAATCTATAACTGAACGTCAGTGAATAACTTTGTCTCCACAATGCTTAAATACTTATAATAAAATTAAGCATCGTTCATTTTTAAATAATTACCAATATTTACTCAATAAATAATTCTTTCTCAAAATGTATAGGCTCAACCAAGATTTCCCCCTTATATCAGGCTGCCATCTACTGCAGGGTCTGACAACTGCAGGCCATGTTCTTACACCAGTGATATTTCACCCTGATTGCTTCTAGAGACTATAAGAATATTAAATAATGACTAAGTCTCACTCAAACCATTAATCCAGAATCTCAAGAGCTGGTGCCTAGGCTCAGTGTTCAAAAAGCTCTTGGGTACTTCTCACTTGTAGCCAAGATGAGGACTACACCTCATTCCCTGAGTTTATAGTCTAATTAACATTTAAAGCAATAAAAATTCCCAGTTCTGTCCCAATCTTTCTCTGATTTTCAAGCTATACCTGCCCACAGATACCTGATAAAAATGAACCATATTATCTCTCAGATTTGCTTTTTTTGCGATTCTTTTTTTTATATATTTTATTTAAACACTTTGATTACATACATGATTGTGTTTGGGTTTCAGTCATGTAAAGAACACCACCATCACCAGTGCAACATTCCCATCACCAATGTCCTAAATCTCCCTCCTCCCCACCCAACCCCTGACTGTACTCTAGACAGGCTTTCTATTTCCCTCATACATTCTCATTGTTAGGATAGTTCACAATGTAGTTATTTCTCTGACTAAACTCATCCCTGTTTGTGGTGAGCTTCATGAGGTGAGCTGTAACTTCCAGCCCTTCTCTCTTTTGCGTCTGAAAATTATTATTGCAAGAATGTCTTTCATTTTTCTTAAAACCCATAGATGAGTGAGACCATTCTGTGTGTGTGTGTCTCTCTCTCTGACTTATTTCACTCAGCATAATAGATTCCTTTGAGATAAAGAATATGGGAGGAATTACTTTCCCCAACTTTAAACTTTACTACAAAGCAATAGTTATCAAAACAGATTGGTATTGGAATAGAGACAGACCCTCAGATCAGTGGAATAGGCTTGAATATCAGAGAATGTTCCCCAGACATACAATCACCTAATTTTTGATAAAGGAGCAAGAAATCCTTAAATGGAGCAAAGAAAGGCTCTTCAGCAAGTGGTGTTGGCACAACTGGCTAGCCACTTGCAAAAAATTGAACTTAGACTCCCCAGTTAACATCATGTACAAAGGTAAAATCAAAATGGATGAAAGACCTCGATATCAGACTTGAAACCATAAGATATATAGAACAACATGTAGGCAAAACACTCCAGGACATTGAGACTACAGGCATCTAAAGGAGGAAACTGCACTCTCCAAGCAAATGAAAGCAGAGATTAACAGATGGGAATATATAAAGCTGAGAAGCTTCTGCACCTCAAAGGAAATAGTGCCCAGGATACAAGAGCCACCCGCTGAGTGGGAGAAACTATTCACCCAATACCCATCAGATAAGGGGCTAATCTCCAAAATATACAAGGCATTGACAGAAATTTACAAGAAAAAAAAATCTAATCCCATCAAAAAATGGGGAGAAGAAATGGACAGACACTTTGACAAAGAAGAAATACAAATGGCCAAAAGACACATGAAAAAAATGCTCCACATCACTAATCATCAGGGAGATGCAAATCAAAACAACTATGAGGTACCACCTTACACCACAGAGATTGGTACACATCACAAAGAATGAGAACAAGCAGTGTTGGCGGGGATGTGGAGAGAAAGGAACTCTTCTTGCTATTCTTAATTTAGAAAATGGTACTAGAAAATATCTAGTACAATTTGATATTGGAGTCCTGGCTCAAACGAGAAATTAGTCCTGCATCCCTGATTTCCTCTTGGCTGAAGAGGTCTTATTTTATGCTTTTCATGGATTACCTTGCCTCTAACCTCTCCTGGGAAGAGTAAATGTTTTCTCAAAGTCAAAGTGAAATTCTTTGCATGGTGAATGAACCTTTTATGGTGGTCGCTGTGATCTCTTCACCTGACTGCCCCTTTTTATTTTTTATCACACCTGCTGCTCACTGCCAGACTCTGCCTTTCCCAGAATATACCTGACCTCTTTAGGCCTTCTCCATTACTCCTCCTTCTCTCTGGGAAAAATGGCCTGAAGGTTTTACCTCCACCTGCTCAAATGTCATTTGAAACCACAGAGATGCCCCCCCCACTGGAAAAATCTTTCATCTTGATTTACATGTTTTATTCTGTGAGCTCAGAAAAATTTATGCTCACTATTGTCACAATTCTTTGATCATCAGCTATAAATACCTCTTAAGAATAAATTTCACTCACCCAAGAACTCCTTGAAATAAAATTGACTTTCTATTTTTAAATTCTATACGTAGTAGAGAGTAGGAAAAAATAAGGGGGGGGGGGTCTAGTAATATAGTTCACTGTTACCTCACCATACCCATACATACACACATATATATATAGACATATAAATAAATATATCACAATTCCAGAATTTCTTTACAGGAAAAAATTAGTTGCAGTCCAATTAGAAAAATATCCTACAGAATTTACTCTGAGCTGTACTCTCAGTTAACATCTAATGTTTCTATTTCCTTTTTGGAGTCTTGAAAAGTAATAAGCATATCTAAAATTATTTTATTCAAGATTAAAAATAATTTTTCTTTATTTAAGTATATTACTATTTTAATCTGGGGTGGCTTACTTGATGGTAAACAGATATTTGGGGTCTGCTAAATCATCTCTAGTCATCAAGCTCTTAGGAAGGAAGAAAGGGATGTAGGAAAAAGCTACAGGGATGTAGGGAAGAAGGTATGTAGGGAAAATAAAGGGCATAGGAAAAAAGGACTAAAAATGGACCAAAATTGCTTTTGAATTATAATATTATATATTTATAATATTTTATAATAATTATAATATTCATTTACAGATCTTTTAGTTCTTGGCAATAAGTGAAAGGCGCAGTTAGTTTAGCATCAGACATATTCACCTGCTTGTGACTTTATTACCTTTCTGATAGACTTTAGGTTATTTTTACAATTTGAATAAGTTAACTTCTTCAATAAAATCTATGAACTCTTTTCCCTTTTTAATAATATTAGTACAACCTTTCAACTAGACTCTGAGTATATGCCAAAGTATAAGGGATTTTACAACATGGTTTAATATATATTTCAAAAACATACGTCATCGTTGAAGATATCCATGATCCTCTCTGTCTCTCTCTCTCTGTGTTAGTTACCTTGTTTTTGGAGTTTTGGAAGCGACGCCAGGCAGAACTCGAGTATGAATGGGACACTGTTGAGTTACAGCAAGAAGAACAACCCCGGCCAGAATACGAGGCTCAATGTACTCACGTGGTAATAAATGAGATCACTCAGGTAAAAAGAATGATAATTAGATGCATTTGTCTGGGTGTGTTCTGGGAAAATGATTTTGCTTGTGTTTGTATGTGTGTGTTTTGTTGCTCCAATGACTTCTCTTTGCAACAAAGGTAAAGGAGGCTATAGGAAACCAAAATGGTCTTTTTCATCAAAATAAAATGAATAAGGAATAAACTCTGGCATAAATATACTTTTTAAGATGCACTTATGTCCTTTTTTTTGATGACACCAGTAAAAAGAAATGGATAAAAATTAGACTCTGTGTACAAGGAAAGATACATTGCTTTGTATAGTTGATTCTCAATTTTTTTTATAGGCACCTTTGTTATGTCAGCTCCCTTTCTTCCAACCTACTGCTCCTTTGACTTGCACTAAATCTGAGTCACTGCTCCCCCTTCTGGTTGAGATTTGCACAATGAGCGTGACTCAACCTACAGCTGAAGAAAGGAGGTTGGAGTAATAAAAGGAAATATCTGTGGTTTCACCTATGTTCAGGCACTCTAGTAGGCATTTTATATCAATGGACAGGAAAATTCACTGCTGCTTATTGCCATTACAAAAACAGATAACAAAGCTATATACATAAATAAATATTCTGAAGATAGTACAGATAAATTTTGATGCATCTGCATTACTGCTATTTTTTATCAACACAGGAAATTGTACTAACAGTCATCAGCATAAGGATAGTCAGCTCTGAGTATGGCCATCTCTTGAAAATAAAATGCTTTTACTGTCTGAAATTATATGAATTTTGAGCATCTAAAAATGTACTCAACCCTATATTTTATCAATCAAATCGTAGGCTGACAGAATGTCAACATTAAAAGGGACTGAGAGAGAAGTTCCACCTCCTCATTTTATAAATGGAAAATAATTAGGTCAGTTATCCACAGAAGGTGACCTTTTTCTTTTGCAAGATATCAAGTTACAGATAATCCCTATTATGAGTAGTTACCACTGCTAATTATGGAAATGGGGTCAAAACATGTGTTGTTGAAGTTGAAGCATAGAACAAAAATTAGATGCTCATGATAATGTTTTGAGTATCAAAAATGCTTATAATATAAGGAAAAATGCTTATAATATTAGGTGCATAAGAAAAATAGAAATGGAAAGATAATTTGGTGATTTGATCCTGCTAATCCAGGTTTTAAATTCCCAACTAATAAGAACCTGAGCTGTAGTACAATGGGTAAGATGCTTGCCTTGCACAGTTAACTAGGTTCAAACCCCGGCACCACTCATGATCCAACAAGTGATTCTTGAGTAAACAGCCAGGAGAAGTAAGCCCTGAGCACTGCCAGGTATGGTCCAAAATAACAACGAAAAATTATAAAGTAAATTGACAACTAATATTGCAAATTTCCTTAGACATCTCATACTTAAAAACTAAAGGTGAAGGTTATTTTCCCTTATCTTTTGCCTCATTTTTCTTTATTTTTTTGGCTAATACATGCTTCTTTAGTTAAAGACTTAGATGGCTGAGTTCAAATCCAAACACAGATTTGATATTGGATAGATTATTTAACTTTTCTCTGCCATTGTAGCCTCCGCTATAAGTGGGAATAATACTGTAGAGTTGTTCTATATCCTTGTAGTAAGGATTGTAGTAAGGATTAATCAAGTTTACTTAGACTAGAACCTGGCTCAAAGTAAGAGCTGTTCCTTTAATCCGGGTAAATATTGAGTAATATTAATCTTCCCCTTGAAAGTTTAGATGTACTCACAAGCTATAAATGAAAACTAAGGCTTTTTGATTCTTATAAATTAATATGTGAATGAATTTTAAGAAACATCCTGGATACCTAGTATTTCTAGGCATTTGTAAAGTATCTTTTACAGTCTCTGTGCTGAAACAAGTTCAGAAATGTAGCTTGACAGCTAGGCATTTTTAGACAGGCATCACCTGAGGCTGGGTTATACAAATAAACAGTTCATTATTCATGCTCGTATATTAAAAATATATTGAAACAAATAAAGCAATTCTGTTTTTGAATGTACTCTTGAATTAATTAAGTAAGGAAACTATCTTTGAAAACTAATTGTAAAAGATAAAATAAACATAGAATTTAGTGGCAGGTTCAAAGAAAAAAATACTGATTTTAATCCTTTTAACAAAAGTGTATTTGTTTTAATTAGGAAGAAGAACGTGTTCCCTTTACTACCTGGGGGAAATGTATACGGATAACCCTCTGTGCAAGTGCTGTCTTTTTCTGGGTAAGCATCTTTTTCAAATATTTGCTTTGTTTTGGTTTGTACACACCCAGTAGTGCTCATGCAGTCATTTTCAGCAGTGCTTAAAAATCATACTGTGCCAGGGATCAAGCCTAGGTCTCATTCTTGTAAAGCAAGTGTTCTACCACAGAGTTATATCCCAACTTATTTCAAAAACAATCTACTATGCAATTATACACATTAAGGAAAGTAATAGTGGAAGCCAGAAATCTCTAGCCTCAAAAAGGGCCCTTTGTCTGAAAAATTACAAAGCCACTGCATGAATCGACTCAAGTTTTCAGAATATTTGTTTATTGTGATTTTTCCAGTACCTTTCACTTCATCTGCTTAAGTCAGACTCGTCATTCAGGATTTTCTAGTTGCTGGTGGAGAGACCAGTTAGGAGATTTTTATGAAGTTTAAAATGGGCCAAAGAAGTAGTACAGTGATTAGGACTCTTGCCTTGCTTCTGGCTAACCTGGCTTCTATCCTTTACACATGGTTCCTGAGCACCACCAAGAGTGACCTCTAAATATAGAGTCAGAAGTATGTCCTGTGCACTACCAGGTGTGGCCCAGCCACCCTCCACCCAATACACACATATACAAATAAAATTCTAAAGCAGCAGCTAAAATAAAATGGCTGGAAATTTAGAAATTTAATGAAAAGATCTTATCTTATCTTATTATCAAAAGAAACATAGAAACTAAAAAGGATTCTATAAAACTTTAAATTATACTGAATAAAAGATATATTAGAATTTATTCTACTATTCTAATTTTGTGTGTGTGTGTGTGTGTGTGTCCTTTTTGGGTCACACCCGGCAGTGCTCAGGGGTTATTCCTGGCTCCACGCTCAGAAATTGCTCCTGGCAGGCACGGGGGACCATATGGGACGCCGGGATTCGAATCGATGACCTCCTGCATGAAAGGCAAACGCCTTACCTCCATGATATCTCTCCGGCCCCTATTCTAATTTTTCATTGTTTTGTTTTGTCTTTGGACTATACCTAGCGGTGCTTAGGCATTACTCCTAGATATACACTCAGAAATTAATCCTGGCTGGTTTAAGGTACCATATGGGATGCCAGGGATTGAACTTGGGTCAGTGACATGCAAGGCAGAGGCCCTACTGCTGTGCCATAACTCCAGCCTCTAATTTTGTACTTATTAATAAAATCATTTTAGAAATAGAATGATTAGTCATTAGTTTTATTGACTCAAGAGTAGTCAGATTAAAGAACAAGAATGAAACTTATCTCAAGAGTAATATATGAGAGAACAGAGGACCATAAATCAATAGGATAAATAAAGATTACTCAGAAAATAATCATTGAACACTTGATCACTATTTGACAATAAAGTAAAGATTGATACCATGCTATGAGCCACACTCAGAAACATTTTTGTAAGATAGTGTCATTAATAGCCTCGTAATAAATGTTGACAAATATGTGATAACTATTTAAACCATAAAAGACGTTCTAAATTTACTAGCAATAGATGGGTAGAGGAAACTATTGAAATGCTTACAAACAGTAAAAGCATTCCAAATTTAAATAAGTACCAGACAAAATATTTAGCAAATTAGGCAGAGTCCCTCTCTTCTTAGATGCACACCATAGTCTAGGTGTCAGAGACAAGAATACTTAATTTAGGAAAGGAAATAAATATCATGGAAGATGCCAAGAATTGAAAGTAATTCAATCCATGCACATTAAAGAGACCCAATTTTTTTCACCACTCATGAGAGTGGTCAACGTCTGTACAGATAAAATACAGTAGCCTCATAGTAAACTACTGGGATTTTATATTCACCAGCTGTAGCCTTCTTGGAAAGTAGTTGGGCAACATTTCAGAATTACTAAAAACTTAAGTTTAAAATAACTTACATGCTTTAATCCACTACTTACACTTTTAAATTTTTTCATCGAAAAATAACTTTAAGTGACAAATGGCAGTGATGAATATTACATGTATTAATTACACATATACTCATCTGAATATATAGATATGAACAAGTATTCTTAAATATTTTTGATAAGTATTGATGACATTACTTTGTGGTATATAATTGTGGTTATTTCAGACCTTAGAAAAGAATAAAATGAAAAAGTAAACGGGGAGGAGGCTTACTAGAATGGTGTCTAAGGGCTATGCTTGTAATACTAGATCAGACAGACTAGATGATTTAGTGCCAGAATATGATGCTGTTCAGGTCTAGCTGCCATTCAGGCAGTGCCTGGACTCAACAGGCCTGGACCTAGAGTGCTCAGGAGTCTTGCAGTATCTAGAAATTGAACTTGGGTTATTGTGCATGCAAGACATTTATCTCTGATTCCTGATCAATCTTCCAGGCCAAATATGTAAATTTGGGGTTATTGGTTTTGGGGATTTTTTTTTTTTTTTTTTTGGTTTTTGGGCCACACCTGGTAGCACTCAGGGATTATTACTGGTTTTGTGCTCAGAAACTGCTCCTGGTAGGCTCAGGGGACCATAGTAGATGCAAGAAATTGAACCCCAGTCTGTCCCAGGTTGCCGTGTACAAGCCAAATGCCCTATCTCTGTGCTATCACTCCGATCTCAAAATATGTAAATTTTTATATGTAGTACTAGGCTTGACTATGTTGAGATCACCAGGAATTGAACTCACGGCTTCAAACATATTAGGGAAGTGCTATACAACATGAGCAATATCTCCAGTCAGTGATGTTATTTTAATATGCAAACACTGCATCATATTAAAAGTATTCTTTTATTCTCAATATATGTAGTATATGTATGTAGTATGTAATCAGATTCGAACAAAGATGGCAGGGGAATTTTTCCTTCTCCCTAAAGTTTAGTTTTTGGGCTGCAACCAGCAATTTTCAGGGTTACTCCTGGCTTTGAGTTCTGGAATCACTCCTGGTAGGCTTAGAGGACCATATGGAGTGCTGGGGATGAGACTGGGTCAGCTACATAAAAGGCTAACACCCTACCCACTGTACTATCACTCTGGCCCCCAGAGATAATATCTTAAATACATTCTATCTAAATGCCCTACCTATGTATTTTCTGCTGAAAAAGAAGGCTGAGTTTGCCTTCTTGAAAACATTTAGCTCGATCTTTGCTAGCACTCATTCATAAATTTACTACTTTCATAAGTATTAAACCTTAATTCAGAAAAAAGGTGATAATGAGAGAGATTAGAGAAGGAGCCATCCTGCCTCCTCTTCAAACTAAAGGCATTAAAATTTTTAAGGCTATTAATATTTTGCATTCTACCACCATACTAAATTATATAGTGCTTTCTGTGTACTTATATTCTAAGCCCCTTAGTAATGTATTGAATCCTCAAAACAATCCTATGAATTAGTTGCTATTTCCCATTTGGGGGACAGTAATCGGGGAGGCTCTCCCAGCCATGAAGTGCTTAGGAGGCACCAGGGCCCTTTCAGGGAATCTTGGCTCTTGGTCCTTGGGCTGGTGTTACAATCTGAGGGAAACAGTGCCAGGTTTTACCCCAGCCTCTCCGGTGGATGGGTGGGGAATAGGGTGGATGGAAAGGGGAAACATGTGGTGCCATGGGTTGAACTAGAGCCCACAGCATGCAAGGCAAGCACTTTAATCCCCATACTATCTCTTCAGCCCTCATGCTATTTTTAAGTAATTTTAAGACAATATTGACTTTATAAGTTCCAGGTGAATGCCATTGTCTCCAAAAGAAACCATCACCAAGTGAAATGGAATGAATGGCATTGAATGAATTGAGTGGAAGAAAATATTTGCAAATTATATAACTGATGAAGAATTACTTACTGTTAATACCTTTCCATTATATGGCTAAGAAAATTAAAGTCCTAAAAGGCTAAATAATTTGTATAAGCTCCTTCATAGTGACAGAACTTGAATTCAAATGCAAGAGTTTAGCTACAAGATCAGGCTTGTCCCTGACTTCACTATTCTCCCCAAGGAGCAATTCAACTTCCCTCTATTACTTTACATAACACAATATCAGACTTGGATCTTATGCTCCCATTCTTTGTAGCTTTTCACTCTCATGGTCTAGTAGACACATTAGAGAGTACTTCTGAGTTTTATTGTCTTTTCTGCAAAACTTCTATAAAAATACTATAGGAAAAATCATCCTTTATGGGCTCTTTGGGGCTCAGAAAATAGCCCACTGCATGTAAAAAGCCCACCTCATCGTTCCCCAAGCACTGCCAAGATCTACATTTAAGCACCAAGCCAGGGGTAGCCCCTTAATGATGCTGGTTGGCCCAGCATTTAAAGTACTGAAGTGGTAGTGAGGAGCCTTTAATGTGTATTATTTTGTGGCCAGAGAAAACCTGTCTGGCTACCAAATGAGATCATACCTTGTGCAAAATATGCTTCAGATACCTCCACTTATAATTGGCTTCTGTAATGAAACCAAAGTAGATTAGTGAAAGGAGTCTTGTATTGACTGCATGAGAAATGTAAAGCTTGTCTCAGTAGAGACTCGCCATTTTCATCAGGTAACACTTCTGCAGCCTCACTGGCCCTGTTCAGGGACTAAAATAAAAGCAAATATTGGTTGGCCATGGAACCTGTAATAAATTCTTTTTTTTTGTTTTGTTTTGTTTTTGGGGTGGGGCACACCCGGTGACGCTCAGGGGTTACTCCTGGCTGTGTGCTCAGAAATTGCTCCTGGGTTGGAGGACCATATGGGACACCGGAGGGATCGAGCCATGGTCCACCTTAGGCTAGTGCGAGCAAGGCAGATTCCTTATGCCCTGCACCACTGCTCTGGCCCCAGAACCTGTAATAAATTTTATGATAAAATACAACATCCTTAATGGATTATATATCTGCAAAAACCACATTCATAAACTAAATAATGACATGACTATAGACAAATGTTTCACTGCTTCTGCTATCACACAGACTTTTTTTTTTTTGCCAGACATGCATCAAATCATTTCATATTTACCATAACTAAAGACATACCATATTTTCTGGCTATAAGATGACTTTTTAACCCATGAAAAACTTCTTAAAAGTCGGGGGTCATCTTATACACTGGTATATGACATGCTGAAATTTACTCCAGCTTCAGGGACAAGTGATCCGCCCCTCTCTTACCACTGCATCCCATCCAACTGCCAGGCATCATCACTCAGTCCTCTGCTTGTCCTGATTCATCTTTCAGTGCAACAGAAGTGCTGTGTTACCGAGTGCCACATCTTATCCAACCGCTGGGTATGTGGCTTTCCAGTGCTCAGTCCTCTGTTCAGCTTTTATGGGACACAGAGGAGGTGCTCTTTCTCCCTCTAGCTGTCCTATTAATCACTGTAACTCAGCCAGCTGCTCTTGAAGGACCCCCTCTCCCTGATCTCAATGTAGATCACAATTAAAATTTCATAGTCACTCACTACAAATGACAAATGTAAAATAATTGTTGGCACTCCAAAGTCTAGTCTATTAAACATATACTGTTAACCTTTGAGGGTTCTATTCTTTTTCTCTTACGTTTTCTAATTTCCATTTGGTGTGCTTTAAAAGAGAGGTAGTCTTATATGGCAAATATAGCCCAAACCCTATATTTTAACAGGAAAAGTAGGGGATTGTCTTATATGCCCAGTCATCTTATACGCCGAAAATACGGTACTCTCTTTTTCCTTTCTCTTCCGATGCTTTGTTGCAGTGACCTGGGACCCCATGTACTTGATTCTAGTGTTTGTACATTTGGTTTTGCTGCTCATTGAGGGGCTGATATGCCTAGTTGCAGTACTTAACACATGCAGACACGGTGCTTGCCAAGATTGCATTCTTTAATTGAGCTACTTATACTTATCTCAATGTGGTCACACCTTTCAATGAGAGACACTTGAGTTTTAGGTGTATATTATGGAGGCTTGAGAAAGCAGAGTCACTGGACTGTACCTATGTATCTATCGCATGTGGGCAACACCAGAGATTGAATTTGTGACCTCCTTTTGCCAAAACAGGCACATTTTTTTCTCTGAGTTACTCCCTGGACTGTTTTTCTTGTTTCAGTTGACTCCCTTTTCAGAGAAGTTTTGGATATGCAGAAAAATTGCACAAAGTATAGAGTTGCAATGTATTTCTTGTTCACTGCCTGTCGTTTATCCTATTGTTAACATTTTGCAGTACATTGTGGGTTTTCATCATCACTTTTCTTTCCTTCATATTTAGCATGCCTCTCTGTTTCAGCCATGTGGGGTTCACATCACTTTACTTATGCACCAGCTCTTTCAGAGTAAAAATATAATTATTGGCGAGCCTCATGCCTTTGTATTATCCTTTTAGATTCTATTGATCATCGCATCAGTTATTGGAATCATTGTCTATAGACTCTCTGTATTCATTGTATTTTCTTCAAAACTTCCCACAAACTTTACTGAAACGGACCCAATCCAGAAGTATCTGACCCCACAGACAGCCACGTCCATCACAGCTTCCATCATCAGCTTTATTATCATCATGATTTTGAATATCATATATGAAAAAGTGGCAATCATGATCACTAACTTTGGTAAGATCCTCCTATATTCATGTTTATTTTTAAGATATGTGGTAGAATCTAGGAGAGAATAAAGATAATATCTCATTCAGTTTCATTTCCAAGATGCTGGTACTTTTTTGAAAACTTTTGAGTGTAAATATTTTTTCTAGGTTACACACACTATAACTTATTTACCATATGTATTAGTAAAAGAGTGAGAACAAAGACAACCATAATGTTCAAGATCTGTGTAAACAGATGAGTGCTGAATAACATTTTCAATTGTATTACATCATGTCCCTCCTGATGAAAATAAATCATGTCTTTATTGCAGGTAAGTGGGACAGGGTCATGGTTTCCATGGCAGATAGGCTCTTCTGTTGCTGAAAGGACAAGTAATCACACTGTTACATGTCTTTTCCCATGCTATTCATATTAATATAGCTCCTTTCTCATCATCTTTGGCTCATATCCCAGTCAGCTGCTTAGTGGCCAAAGTTAAGTGCTTTCCACATGCTGCATATGCCTGGGTCATTCTCTGAATGACTTGTTCTGTGGTCATCTTCTAAAACAGACCTATTTAAATTCTAAAATGAGAGAATGACCTTACCATGAGGGTCATTGAACAGGGTTTGGCCAGGTGCAAGACAAGTGTCTTGCTTCCTATACTGTCTCTGCAGTTTCTGATTTTTGGGGTTTGGAGTTTTCTGGGATTATTTTTTTGGGGAAATAAGTGTCTTATGTTTTTTACTTCATTCATGGGATGGAGTGAATAGATCTCATAGCAATGTATAAACTTGAAATCAACACAATCGTTATATTAAGGAAGCCAAAACTGCTTAAAAATGGAAACTTCATTATTGACTTGTTTTTGTTGTTTCTTTTAACATATTAGCTCATGTATCAGTGTCTCTGATTAGGATCTAAAAACTGTTCAGAATTTTAAATATTTTCTTTGTTTTAACAACAGAACTTCCAAGGACACAGACTGATTACGAGAATAGCCTAACCATGAAGATGTTCTTATTCCAGTTTGTCAACTATTACTCTTCCTGTTTCTACATAGCATTCTTTAAAGGCAAATTTGTAGGTTATCCAGGAGATCCTGTGTATTGGCTGGGAAAATACAGAAATGAAGAGGTATGAATTTAAAATTATATCTTAATAATGGTTTGGGTTTATTGGGTTTTTTTTTTTAGCCTTAACAGAAAAGTATCAGAAAAAATAAATTTATGGACTATTTCATGTTTCATCTCGCTAAAATGTAAATGATATTTTCTGTTTACCATTTCAGTGTGACCCAGGTGGTTGTCTCCTTGAACTGACAACACAGCTGACAATAATCATGGGAGGAAAGGCGATCTGGAATAACATACAAGAGGTGTTACTTCCGTAAGTAGCTGTGTTATCTGGGGATAGAGCAGCCCAACCAAATCATTTGCTACAAGTTCATCTTTAGAATGCTATAGATTCTATCATTAATGAAGTTTTTCAGACAAGACAGTCCAACCAACAGTATAAATGTGTCAGGTATTTAAGAAATAAATTTTAAATAATGGTTCTTAGACGTGATTCCTTCTAAAATAGTTTATCCTATCATCTGATCAGTGGTGGCTGACTGATCACAGCCTTTTATGCTCTGGCCCTTCTTGGGGCTGTGAACAAGGTGTCTGTACAACATTACAATTACAATTTCTTTTACAATCTACATTACAATTTCCTTTACACCATGCATTTAAAAGTTAGTGATAACAATTTGTTGAGAATTTATGTAATAGTCACTATATTAAGTGAATATATTTGTCTTCAGAATTTTTCACAAGTGAATCTTCTATGGCTTAAAAAGAAACTAAATAGGGGCTAGAGCAATAGCACAGCAGTAGGGCATTTGCCTTGCACGATGCCAACCCGGGACAGATCTGGGTTTGATTCCCGGTACCCCATATGGTCCACTGAACATGCCAGGAGCAATTTCTGAGCACAAAGCCAGAAATAACCCCTGAGCACTGCCGGATGTACCCACCAAAAAAAAAAAATAAATAAATAAAAGAAACTAAATAATTAAACCGAATCCACATTACAAGAGAGGACACTGTGGATTCAAATCTAAGATAAAATGAGTCTAAATCACATGCTTTTAAAAGTAGAAGGCCTCTTATGGTCCTACGACACATATTACATAATTTTTAAGAACATAATTACCTAAAATAATGGTTATGTGGTTACAGGGTTATGAACCATTGATCTTTACCTAAAAAATTAAGATCATATATTAACTGAAGTTCCACTGTCCTTTTCACATTGTGGCTTAACTTAACCCTTATTTATATCAAATATTAGAAATTTATTTTGAGGATCAATCACTAAGTTCAAACTGTTGAAAAAATTCTGAAGAGTCTCTGGTAAATCCATTTGATTGTTTGTTTTTCATTTTCTAGCTTTTAAACGTTAAAGTCACCTACACACCTTGGCCTGTGAACTCTCTCCATTGTAAAGTCAGCAATGTTACACGTAGTTATATTTCTCTTCTCTTCTGCCACTTTTCCACATTCAGTGTTCTTGGATTACATTGATTCAACTTAATTATCCCCCGATCAATCTTTCAAATTAATTTATTAGCATCCTTAACTCGTTATGGAATCATTAATTCCCCATCTGTTATGCAACCTTCCATATCCCTTATGTTGGAAGGTTGGGAGAGAACTAAACTATGGACATTTTGTACAGAGGATATTTTTCTATCTACTACCTTTACCTTTTCAAATAATTCAGAGCCTGAATTTTCACTGACCCCTTGTTCTCTTTTGTTTTGCCTTTCACAAATGTGCTTCTTTCTAACAATAACCTAGTCTACTTCAATTTCAAGATTTGTTTTTAAACCTACCCTTTACATTAGTTATCCCATAATATGAGTTTGTGGGAGGGGTGGGTCTAACTGGATTTTTTTGTTTGTTTTATTTAATCATTTTTCTCTTAAATAGGGCTCCAATATATTGCCATTTTGCATTGCCCTCCAACTCTGCCTCAACACACCACATATAAGTTCCTTCTCTTCCTTTCTTATTTCTCTCCCCCATTATGATATTTCCATTAATTTTCTTTGTGAAACATTAACTTCTTTTTTCCTCTATTTGTATTGCAAAGACCTAGAGTCCAAGGTGTCCTTCAAGGTTTTTTTCACCTTTTTCCTCAGAGTATTTCCTCAGAGTATTCATCATATTAAGATGAATCCATTCCTATTCCCCCACCTTTCTATCCCACCATACACCCCCACAAAAAAATGGATTCTTATGGTCTTACATGAAACTAATGTTTGTCTTTTAAATTACATAGTAAAATAAACCCTTAACCTTTAGTGATTTTATACTCAAATTTTTCCAAATAAATAAAAGTGGGCCATGTATAAATTACAGTATTTCTATATGAAATAAATTGAATAGTAGCTATTCTTAACTCAGATTATTAAAAAAGAATTTTTTGAAAGAAATTAATTAATAAACACTAAATTGTTATGACTAATTTATTGCACGTGAGCTATTTTCTATTTATTTATTTATTTGGTTTTTGGGTCACACCCAGCAGTGCTCAGGGGTTACTCCTGGCTCTATGCTCAGAAATCGCTCCTGGCAGGCTCAGGGGACCATATGGGACACCAGGATTCGAACCACTGACCTTCTGCATGAGAGGCAAACGCCTTACCTCCATGCTATATCTCCAGCCCCGCTATTTTCTATTTTTATTTTAAAATTTTAGGGGGAAGGGTATTTTCCTAAATATGTATTGATTCACAGGAAATTTGTTCGCTGAAATATTTTTCTCTTTGGAGGGAAGGGAGAGGCACATCCAGATGTGCTTCCTTGCACTATGTGCAGAGCCAGGAGTAATGGGACATTGGTGGTGGGAATGTTGCACTGGTGAAGGGGGGTGTTCTTTACAGGACTGATACCTAATCACAATCATATTTGTAATCAAGATGTTTAAATAAAGATAGTCATTTTTGTAACAATCCTCAGAGACAATTAGAGGAGAGCTGGAACACCAGCTCACTCCATGAAGCTCACCACAAGAGTGGTGAGCACAGTTATAGAAATAACTACACTGAGAACTACCATAATCAAGTGAATGAATGAGGGAACTGGAAAGCCTGTCTGGAGTACAGGTGGGGGTGGGGTGGGATGGAGGGAGATTTGGGACTTTGGTGGCGGGAATGTTGCACTGGTGAAGAGGGGTGATCTTTATAGGACTGAAACCTTATCACAATCATTTATGTAATCAAGATATCCAAATAAAGAGAAAAAAAAAAGATGTTATATAAAAAATAATCCCCAACATCACCAGGTGTAACTGGGAAAAAAAAGCATACCTAACAGTAAGCTCCATGTTTCATTTGGGGTTTTTTCTAACACTTGATCAGTATCTGGCATTTAGAAGGCACATTAAAAAAAATAAAAACTCAGATTAGGATCCAGAGCGGTGGCACAGGCAGTATGGCATTTGCCTTGCAAACACTAGCCTAGGACAGACCATGGTTCGATCCCTGATCCCCTGGCATTCCATATGGTCCACCAAGCCAGGAGTGATTTCTGAGCGCATAGCTAGGAGTAACCCCTGAGCATAACCGGATGTGTGCCCCCCCAAAAAAAAGAAAACACCTCACATTAAATTGAGTGAATGAATAGTTCACATAAATCAAATACATAACATTATCACATCAATGAATTCTTTATTAGATGCAAATAACAAATTCTAGAGAGTCCTTTGGCCTCTCAAGTTTCATTTTATTATCAATTTAGAAGTACTCTGTCTAACACAGGGTTGTGTTAACAACTCTCTCTGGAGAAATTCAGGGATTGGATTGAGATTTTTATGGTAAACTGTTACAGAAAATATTATTAAATATTTCAGATTCTGCTAGTGTTACTTTTGTTTTTTTGTTTGTTTTGTTTTGCCTTCCAGGAGCAACAGAGCACTTGAGAGTGTGGCTCAAAAACAAACAAAAAATATAAATACAGATATCCCTTATAAATTTATGAGCATTGTCCTTGAAAATTAAATAATTTTAAATTAATAAATTAAATAAGGTTAGATAGAGAGGGATGGTCATATTCGAAATTAGCAAGTAAAAATGCAATGGAATGTTCTAAACAGTATTGGTAATTTGTCTTTAGTTTTCGGTTAAATAAAATGAAAATATAAGAAAATATGGTAGAAAAAGAGCTTCATGCTACACTATACTCTTTATAATGACTTAGTAAAGGACAATTAACTATGATGCTGCTATGCTAAACTGCTAAAACCTTATGGAACTTATCTTGTAACATTGGCCAGGAGAAGTATACAATATTTACATTTGGTAGAATTTCCGCAATGAATCTCATGCAGTCAAAATAGCTATCCCAGCATTAGCATCAACCCCAGAGAAAATCCAGACTTCAAGGACAATAATGAGCACTTCTTGTTACAGAAATAGAAAGAAATTCATAAAAAGTTTTAATTTCCCAGAAAGATTCTGTATTCATTTTGAGGTCTCACCAAAACACTTTTATGACCTTGGTCTGATTATACTTAATTTACAATTTGATCTTTCTGGCAGCTGGGTCAAGAACCTAATTGGACGATGTCGCACAGTATCTGGAACAGAAAAGTCAACCCCTCGATGGGAACAGGACTACCATCTGCAGCTCATGGGCAGACTGGGCTTATTTTATGAATACCTTGAAATGAGTAAGTTGTCAAAACGTTTTAGATCCTATAACTTACTTTGAGATCATGATTTGGATCCCAAAAGCATAAGGTATTGAGCCAAATGATTGTCGAGTGTACAGGACTAAAGTAGAACACATTTTTCTCCAGTAGCTAAAATTTTACAGCCAGGTTTTCATATAAAGTGACTGTGTGTATCATGGTCAGTATTTATGTGCTAGAAGCTACAGTGAAATGCAGAATTCATCAAAATGCATCCTCTTTGGGCATTCTAACTATGTTTGCTCAAAATCAACTTCAAATTATATCACATGTAATTTTGATTGGGCTAGAGGCCATGCAAGCACAGCTGTTGGATGATAAAACTTCTGAGGTGAGTCAATTAAGTAAACATGTAGACCAGGCCTGAAAACATCATAATGGCTCTATTGATCACAGACTTATCCTTTCATGCTCTACTCCTGAAATAGCATGTCTATTTCTTCTAGCCAATAGCACCTGCGTGATTGCTTCAGTAACCTGATAGCTATCAGAACACTTTATTTCGTTGATCTTGAGTTAAGATTTAGCACATGATTTTTTTATCCAGTGGTATAGCATTTGTTTGGGTTTGATTAATTTTTAGTTGAACTGAATTTTGAGTCTTTAGTCACCTTTAAGTGGAACTATCTAAAAATTTATTTCCATAAGAAATATCATCTGGGACCAGAGAGAGAGCATGGAGGTAAGGCATTTGCCTTGCATGCGGAAGGATGGTGGTTCGAATCCCAGCATCCCATATGGTTCCCTGAGCCTGCCAGGAGCAATTTCTGAGCGTAGAGCCAGGAGTGACCCCTGAGCGCTGCGGGGTGTGACCCAAAAACAAAACAAAAACAATAAACATCATCTTTCCTATTACGCATGACATACATCTAATTGAAGACTAACAATTTATGTGTTTTATATCTGTATCCTTTCGCCTAACTAGTCCATTAAATTTAAATTATCTTAAGCTGAAAAAAATAGAAAAGGGAGCTTATTTGAATATCAAAACAGATTTACAGGTTTCCAAAAACATTCTTATGTGTTGCTGTTTTCAAGTCTGCAGATAGAGGGTCATTTTTATTAAGTCATATTCTATACATACAAAGCAATTGGTTTGATTTTATTAAAATTTTGTAATATAATATGTGGAAACACATATGCATTCTCCAGCTAATAGAAGGTTGATAGTTTCTTCAGTCATTAATATTTGCAGTACATAACCTGATTTGAATTTTATTTTGGCTTTTTATTATGTTTTATATAGCCAGGTTTAACTATGGATGTAGCTGCATACATAATTTAGAAGCTTGCTTACTTGGATGATTGATTGTAGTTGTTTTGAAAAGAATTGAAGGAGACTTGCTTATTAATTGTAACTCTCTAATTGAAGCTATTGTCGACATAATAATAATAATATCTTCATACATACTCAAACTTATTTTTTTAACTGAAAAGCAGAGTATATTTTTCTGCTTGTTGATTTGCCAAATGGCATTGAATAAAGAGTTATGTTGTCATAATTTAGTTTACATCTGAGTATTTGTAAATAAGAGAACAGCTTGTATCTCTGGATGATAAAGTGGCAGCAAAAAAGGAAAGGCACATTGAGTGTGGCCCATTTAGTAGGAGGGATTTTAGGAGGTAATACCAAGTATCCTAAACAAGTAATAAACATGTAGATAGAAGGCTGGGAGCACTGCGATAGGTAAGAGGTATATTTAGTAAACACAAACAAATTCCTTGAGACAAATGATAATGAAGAAATAAGGTAACAAAAATCTATGGGACAAAGAAAAGCAATACTTAGGAGGAAAATCACAGTGATACAGGCCTACACAAGGAAAGAAGAAAATGATAAAATCGACAACCTAAAGGTTCACATCAAACAACAAAGGAATCCAAACACTAGTAAGAAAAAAAGAAATAACTAAAACCAGAGTAAAAATCAAAGTGAATGAAAACAAGAAAACAACACAAAGAATCTGTGTTTGGAGGTGGATTTTCAAAAGAATAAACAAGATTCACAAACCTTCATTGGCAAAACTCACAAAAAAAAAAAAAAGAAGAGCTCAAATAAATTAGATCAGAAATGAAAGAGAACAGTGGAATTCCCAGAAATCAGACATCATGAGAAGTTACTATGAACAACTTGACTCTGTTAAGCTAGACAACCAGAAGAAATGGGAAGATTTCTATAAATATATAATATATAATTGACTGAGGAGGAAGTAGATCACCTAAACAAGCAATCACAAGTAAGGACATTGAAACAGTATTTAAGAATCTCCCCAAGAATAAAAAAGTCATGGCCCAGATGGGTTTACAGCAAGTTTTATCAAACATTCAGAAAGAATTACTGCTATTGATCCTTAAACTCCTCCAAAATATTGAAAAGAGACCTCCTTAACCTCCTTAACAACTTCTAAGAAGCTAACATTATGATGATAGCCAAAGCTGACAAAAATACTACCAAGAGAGGAAACTACAGACCAGTCTCACTGATGAACATTGATGCAAAAATCCTCAACAAAATCTTAGCAAATCGAATCCAAATGCACGTCAAAAAAGTATGTCATGATCAAGTGGGTGTCATCTTGGGGATACAAAGATGGTTCACTATACACAAGTCAATTAACATAACATGACATATTACTAAAAAAAATGATAAGAATCAGATGATCATATCAATTGATGCAGAGAATGCAGTTGACAAGATTCAATATCCATTCATAATTAAAATACCTCATCAAAATAGGGTAGAAGGAACTTTATGATGGTGGCAGCTACATAGTAAAAAACAGTAATCAGTATTATTCTTTTTTTTTTTTTATTTTTGGCTTACATATTGTTGACAATGATATTTTAGGTACATATTTACATAAAATCAGGGGGAATTCCCATCACCAAATTGTCCTCCCTACACCTCCGTTTTTGTCCTACCACCCATATCCTCTTCCCTCACCCCCAGGGTAGCTAGGATGTGTGGTCTCCTCTGTATCTAGCCTACTGCATAGTAGTCTTGCACCTATTTGGTCCTGGTGTCTCCCTTGTTTCCCCCTCTAATTGGGGGGGCAGGACTAGCTAGTTCAAGTTACGTGGTTTTGTTTAAAGGAGAGAAAAGTAATAAACTGGGGTAAAAGTCTAATATGCCGAAAATAAGTGGAATTCTTCCAGAGGCTCTCAACATCGGTTTGAGAAATGAAGGAGAGAAAAAAGGTGAAACATTCCACCAGTACAAAAAGAAGTGTCAAATATCCCGTGAGGACTCCAACAATAAGCACAAGCACCAAAAATATTATTCTTAATCGTGAAAAACTTGAAAGCATTCCCACTGAGATAAGGCACAAGGAAAGATGTCTATGAAGGACATCAAAGAAATGATTTCCTCTGAAGGAAATCAAAGAAACCCAAATTAGATACGAGGAAATCAAATTATCTCTATTTCAGATGGCATGATAATATATATTGAAGACTAAAGAGTCCACAGAAATGCTCCTAAAATAATAACAAATACAGCAAATTGGCTGGCTACAAAGTCAATGAACAAAAATCACTTGCATTTCTTTTACAAATAATGACTCTGAGGAGAAAGAGATTAAAGAGCTTATTCTATAAAATAAAGTGTCAAAAACCATCAAGTATATACAAATTAATTTAGCAAAAAAGGTGAGAGACCTATATCATGAAAACTTTAAAACATGAAGTAAATCAAAGGCCTAAGGAGATAGGAAAATATTCAATATTCACAGATTGGAAGAATCAATATTATCAAAATGACCATCTTTCCTAAGCTACTATATAGATTCAATGCAATCCTTATCCAAATTCAGACAATATGCTTTAAGGATTTAGGACAGTTAGTTATAAAGATTATGAAAGATTAGTTATGAAAAATTCTGGATAGCTTAAACCATACTGAAAAACAAAAAACTGGGTATGGGGGATGGTTTCATTACCTAACTTGAAGATATACTACAAAGCCATGGTGATAAAAAAAAATGCACTGTATTTGAATAAAGACAGACTTTCAGACCAAATGGGTCAGAATACAATATCTAATGACAAACTCCCAGTATATTATGAACTAATTTTTAACAAGAACATAACCATGTGTCAGAAATCATAGTTGGATCAATGTCTCAAACCTTACACAAAAATTAGCTCAACATTGATCCAAGACTTTGAAAACAGACCTGAATCTATAAAGTACATTTTGGAAAACATAGGCAGAATGCTCTTAAGACCTAGACCTCAAAAAAGTATAAGGATATGATGCCAATGACAAAGGCTACAGAATAAAATCTGAACAAATGAGACTGCATCAAACTAAAATGTTTATGGAAAAGAAACATGCTAAAACTAAAACAGACAGCTGAGTGGGAGAAAATATTTTCACTCAAAACAACAGATATGAAATTTCCAAGATGTTCCTGCCTCATCACTAACCCTCTACAATTCCCTTCGGGGACACTGATCTGACCGCTCCCTAAGGTATGCCTGTTTTTTGGCTGATATCACTAGTTGCAAGATATCTTCGCCGTTATCTTGGCTGGGTATTTGTGAATCCCAGAACAGTCCCCAGAATGAGAAATTACTTCCCATCCCCTTGTCCCCTTTCGGGGGAAGGCCTTGGTAATATTTATCCGCAGCAAGTAATAATCCACACAGACAAGAACGATAGGGTTTAAAAGATCGGGCAAGGAGAGCCAGAGAATCCTCCTGCAGCCAGCAGCTTTTCACAGAAGGACCCCTCACTCCTGTCCCTCAAGCTATTTATTGCCAACTCCACAGCGCCCCACCTGGAAGGGTTAGGTGGGGCAAAAGTCACAGAACAATCCTAAGGAAACACTTTTAAATACAATTCCAAGAATCATCTTATGGAAACTTTTTCATATGCTACAACTAGTGTGTTTTTTTTTTTTAATCTCCCTTCTTCCAGGAAACCAGGCAGCTGTAACCATGTCCATAAATGTAGTCTCCATGTTTTCAAGGCAGCTAATTAAGTACATACCCCTAAAAGTTGTAGTATCAGTAATAGTACCTTAAATATCTGGACAACTTCATATGTTTGATTCTGTCATTCCTAAAGGAACACCCCAGGTTAACAAAATGGACAGCTAACAAGAGTATACTTAAAGTTCTGCTATTGTATCGAAGACTTCATTGAAGATAAAGTAATTTTCACAAATGTGCTAGCTACTGTACAGTTTCTTTTTTCTTTATTTTTTCTTCTCTTCCATTTTATTTTTATTTTTATTTTTTTCATTACCTTTGCTTTCACTTATCTGGAAAATGTGATCAAAATGTTAACTGTGATGCATTATCTTTAAATAAATTAAAAAGTTAATAAATTTTTAAGAAAACATCAGATAAAAAAGTTGATACTAGGGTATGCAAAGTACTCACAAAGATTACCCTCCAAATTTTAACACCTCCTTCAAAAATGAAGGGGAAATAAAATGGAAAAAGGAAATAAACAAACACCTCTCTGATGAGAACCAACAGATGGCCAACAGGCACAACAATAAAAGGCTCATCATCACTTTCATTAAGGAAATCTAAATCAAGATGACAGTAAGATACTATCTTACATTAGTGAGGATGGCACATATCAAGAATATTGGAAACATTCTGTTGGTTGGAATCTGGTAAAAAGAAAATTTTTATCCCTATGGAAATTTCAATCCCTATGGGAAACAGGATGATGCTCAGTAAATTCAGAATTGAGTTGCCATATTATCTAGCAATTCCAGTTCTTGGCATATATCCTCAAGACAATAAAAACATTCATTCAGAAGGATATATTCATACCACTATTAAATGCAGCACTCAGTGTAATAGCTAAGAGTTGGAATCAACCTAGATGTTCAACAGCAGACAAGTGGATCATGAAGATGAACTACATACATACAATGGAACACTACATAGCAATAATGATTGTTGCAATGATGCAGTTTGATGCAATATGGATAGAACTGAAAAATATCATGTGAAATATAGCAAAACAGAACAAGAAGGATAAATACAAGATGATATTCACTCATATATGACAAAAATAAGCAAATGAAGGAATGCAATGGCTTAAGTGGGGGTCCGCTATGCCTACTGACTGAAAGTAAAGAAATTGAATGAAGGAGAAAGGCAAATGTTTAATAACGGAGGTGAATTGGTAGTGTTAAGGAGGGAAAGAAATATTCTAAACCATGGTGTCAACAGCAATGAAATCATTAGACCCAAACTTTAATAACCAAATTCAATAAGGTAGCTTTTTTAATAGGAGAAAGCTGGCTCATGAGGAAGGTATGGGATGGATTCTGGAAACACTGGTAGAGGGAGGTTAACACTGGTGGTGGGTTTGGTGCTAAAACATTATATGTCCAAAATTAACTATGAATGATTTTGTAAATCACAATGTCTTAAATAAAAATATTTAATAAAAATTATAAGAGAAACTTGTCATTTTATGTGGTTTCTGATGTATCTCAGATATATCAGCATATTCCATTCAATATTCTTGAAGTCTAGGTTTCTCCAAAGCACATTTTATAATGTTTTTTAACTTGTTAGTTATTTCCACAGATTTTGTTGTTATTTTTATTGTGAGTTTTTTTTAAGTGTCCACACCAATTGTTCTCAGGGCTTACTCCATGTTCAGTGCTCAAATATCACTTTTTGATGGAAACATGGGATGGAGACTATTTGGGATGCTAGGATTTGAATACAGGTTAGTCATGTGCAAAACGAGCTCCTTGCTCACTATACTATCACTCCAGACTCTCCACAGATGTTTTAAATCTCAAATTGTGAATCATCTTTTCCAACATTCAATTTTTCCATGTTGAAAATACATAATATGCTCTGAGTATAATATGCTCAAAGTGTCCTGAGCTTATTACCAGAAAAAGAGAAAAGAAATTGGTTGATTAAAGATTTTCAAACATAGTATTCGGACTAAGTATGCCAGAAACGGGGTATAATTAATTTTTCCAGAGGCTTCATATTTGTGTTTTGTTTGGGTTCTTTTTAATGTTGAGAATTGAGTTTATGAGGACTCAGTGACAGATAGGGTGCTTGCCTTGCATGTGTCTGGCCCTGGTTCAAATGTTAGCATCCTTCAGGCATCATCCATCTTACGAGGATTACGTAGTACAGAAGCATCACTGGATGTGGTCTAAGCCTTCTCCCCCTAAGAAAAAGTTATTGTCTTAAATGGTTTTTCTCTTTAGGATTTAGTTGTTATTTCACCTTTCTCTTTCTCATAAGAGAAGAAGAAATTATGTTTTCCTTCCATCTACAACTTCCATCTACAACATAATATATATCCATTTCATTGACAGTTATTCAATTTGGATTTGTCACCTTATTTGTGGCATCTTTTCCACTGGCTCCTCTGTTGGCTCTGGTGAACAATATCTTGGAAATAAGAGTGGACGCATGGAAAATGACTACCCAATATAGACGCATGGTGCCAGAGAAAGCCCAAGACATCGGAGCATGGCAACCCATCATGCAAGGAATCGCAATTATGGCTGTAGTGACCAATGTGAGTACATCTAGACTCTACAGGGTAAAGACTATAAAAATTAAATATATATTATATATAAATATATATTTATTAAATATATTTATAAAATATATATTTTTTAGAGTTGCTGCATAGGCATGGCTTTTTGTTGGTGGTGGTGGTTTTTGGTTTATGAGCTACACTCGTCAGTGCTTAAAGGGTTACTCCTGGCTCTGCACTCAGGAATCACTCCTGGCAGGCTCAGGGGACCATTGGGATGCTGGAGATTAAACCTAAATTGGCCACGTGCAAAACAAACACCCTTCCAGCTGTGCTATCAGTCCAGCCCCAAGAATGGCATTGTTTTTAGCACAAGGAAGATTAGTATGCTGTTAACCCTCGGAATGACATAGTTACTAGAACTGTAAGTTACTGTCTTCTAATGTACTTTATCATTTTCTTCACTTCTAACTCAAAATCTCTTACCAAGGCAGTTGCTAACCATATGTGATAAGGAATCTATTGCTTCATATTTACCGAAATTTACATTTACATAGACATGAAAATAGTAATAATAAGTACCAGCTCTTTTAATCCAATATGACAATAAAAGGAAATATCCAGTAGTGTTCTTACAACATAGGTAGAAATACAACCATTTAGAGCAGGAGTTCCCAACATTATCTAACCCTATTGCTCCCTTTTCAGAGAACAGAGAGAAAATACCCACTTCCACCTTTCACTCTTGTGATCATTCCAGCACTCCCCTTGGGCAATAGCACCCACTTTGGGAATCGCCAAATTAAAAGTGTGAGGTCTCTAAGGGTTATAATTCTAGCATATTTCACTATTTATTCCAAAATACCAGATTAAAATATTAATTATTCATGAGATATAAGTACTTTGTGCAGCCCCAGTTGTATATTACCTTCCTAACCCCTAGAGGTGTTTTCTTTTTTTAAAAAAAAAAAATCTTTTTAAATACATTGAAATACCGTGAGATACGAACTTACAAAGTTGTTTATAATTGAGTTTCACTTGTACAATGTTTAAGCAACCATCTCCTCACCAGTGTCTATAGTGTTCCCAGCCTCCCTCTCCCGCTCAGCCTGCCTGTATGGCAGACAATTCCATTTTTTTCCTTTTAGGTATTTTGGTTCACATACTATTGCTAAAAGGGTATTGTGCATATCATTTGCCTCATTTCAGTATTCAATTCTTGTTTAGAGTGAGCAATTGCCACTACGATTGTCATAGTGATCCTTTTAGAGAAGTTTCTTGAGGAAGGTAGGTTTATATATGGTCATAGCTCTCCCATAACTCCTTGTTCGTTGGCTAAGAGACTCCATACCTTGTGTTTTCCCCAACTGACGACCAGAAGTAAGTTGTTTACAAATGATTCACTATAGGATTCTCTTTCTCTCCTCCTTTTCAAATCCTAACTCCCTAACATTCCTAACTTCCTACCTTATTTCTTTCATCTCCCTTCTCTTTCTCTCCTCTCCCTGTTACCCATCTTTTCTATTCTTTCCTACTATTCCCTTTCCTTTCAACTTGCCTTCTTTCTTTACCCATCTACCTCTTCCTTTCCTTCTCTTCCATTTTTTTTTTTTTTTTTTTTTTTTGCTTTCCCTTCTCCTCTTCGTCCACTTTAACTCTAGGCCACCTGGGAGTTCTCTGCCAATCCACCAAAAAGTCTTCTTGCATAGAAATATCCTTAAAATTTGTTGCCCACTTCATGGGTAATTTTATTCTCAAATCATGATTCTCCCAAAATATTTTTCCCAATTTAAATAGTTTTTATCAAACCATTTTACCCCAAGTTCTGTCTCCAACAGAATGAAATTAATTCCATGCCTCTTTAGGTTGAGCTCCTTGGTGAGGGAAGTTGCTAAGCTACAACTTCCAACCTTCATGACCCTAGGTCGGTCGGTTGGGACTTAACAATGCAGATTTATCCTTTGTAAATTGAACTGCTTTATATGCACAATATACGATGGAGGGTAGTTAGGGAATTCATAGAATCACTGCAAAGGATACAGATATAACCTGGTCCTTGTGGAATATTAGTTACAGTTCTATTGGTATGCCTATTACTCATTGATAAACTCTGCAGTAGAAGCATAGAATTTTAAAATTTATTCTATGCCATTGTTACAGTTTTATATAACAAAACACATTTTCAGGAGCCCAGGTATTTTAACTCCAAGAACCCTCAGTGCATCTAAATTATACGATAGCTCTACTTTTTGGAGAATGTTGCAAATAACACACAAAAACACTATTCAATATTTAATATTCACATGCTGCAGAATAGAATCTGATGTTTAGAATATAACAGCAAGATCTTTCAAGTACCAGATTTAGAGAAGAATGAATCTGTTGTTCACTAGACAAGGCAGATATGTGTAATTTTTAAGAATAAGGTTTGAAACTAAAAGGTCGTTTGACCTTCAACTAACCAGAAAATTCAGTTCACTCATATTCTATATTATTTAAACACTCTAATTCCATTATGTTAGACACCTTTTTCTAATACTGATAGCATGGCTCCACTAAATTAGCACAGATGGATTATTGTTTCTATTGTTTTCTATGTTTCTATGACTGTTTTGAATGAACAGTGTGGTATAAACAAATCCAGGTATACACATGTCTGCTAATTGAAACTATTGGTCTTCTTACCTTGTTAATTTTTTTCTTAAAGGTTAGGCTTTATTTATTTTAACCCTGAGAAATCTTATAACCCTGTGATGTTGAATAAACTATTTACAATCCCCTTTTTCCAAAGAATTAGCATTTGTTACAGCTTCCAAAATTTTGCATAATTGTAGAAGAATGGAATATGTATGTATGTCATCACCTTATCTATTTAATGTGAGCCTCCACAATCTAATATGCTCCCCCAAAAAACTAACACTTCACAGTGGAATGACATTTAATTGCAGGAAGAAAAGATGAGGATATCAAGCTAGGGTTTGGTATAAAAACATTCATTTTGAAGTTGCTGGTTCAATAAATAATCTGAATTGACATTGTTGGAATATTTGGTAGTGAAGACCAATTTTAATTCATTTTTGATACAAATAGAAAATGTGTTCAGAACAGCATGGGAAATGAAGCACACTGCATTTATTTGTGCATTTACAGTATTGTCGCAGAGTAGCACAATTCAGGAGGAAAAAGTATCTTGTTAAAAGACAATAGAATTATCTGCCTTCTCAGAATATTTGTAGCTTCCTGAAGCACATCTGCAGGTGATTCTACAAAAAGCTCTGGTCGAGTTAAATGATAATGGAAAATTTAATATTTTGTTATATTAAAAAATGTATTCTGCCTTTATATTGACAGCGGACCTCACCACCCACGTACGCACACAGAGATAGAGATAAATAGATAAATATATCAATATTTCATTACATAGGAAATTACAAACCTGATGTTCTTTTTAAAATTGTATAGTAGAAAGCCTTGTACTTGTGGGTTTTTTTTTTACTTTGTTTTTCCCTGCCTAAGAATATTTTTTTGTTGACTGTGGTCTTACTGTTTCTAAACCATATGGTCAAATGAATACTATTAAAAATTATGTTGTACAAAATTATGTGTTTTTCTGCTTGAATTATTGGTGGAATCATATAACTTGTTTATCCATATTAAGTTAGGTTTAAATTTATTCCTTACTTTTTCTTCATTCTAAAGTTTCTTTTTTTTTTTAGTGATATTTTATTTAAACACCTTTGTTACAAACATGATTGTGGTTGGGTTTCAGTCATAAAGAAGACATCCCCCATTACCAGTGCAACATTCCCACCACCAATAAAAGTTTCTTGTATTAGAATTTAAAGCTCAAATTGTAGGAAAATGTCATCTAATTTATAATAGCTTTATGTTTTATCAAATGTCTATTTTACACCTGACAAGGACTCATAGAATCCATCAATGAAGATTAATCTACATTTATTCCCTTAATCTGGGAACATACTAAATAAACTTTTAATTTTTTTAAATTATTGATAATATCTATCTAACCTCTTGTAAGTTTAAAGGTTTAGACACTTGTGTATGGACCAACTTTATACAGTTTCATGTTATCACATTTTACTAAAATTAATTAACATATTCTTTTTTGTTGTTGTTTTGTTTTTGGGCCACACCCAGCGATTGCTCCTGGCTATCTGCTCAGAAATCGCTTCTGGCAGGCACGGGAGACCATATGGGATGCCGGGATTCGAACCAACTACCTTAGGTCCTGGGTCGGCTGCTTGCAAGGCAAATGCCACCGTGCTATCTCTCTGGCCCCTAATTAACATATTCTTATTAATGAAGGAATAACTTCTATTATTATGTGTTAACAGTTTAACATAGCTTTAACATGTTAACAGTATTAGTATATCCTAAATAAATCAGGCTTTGATTAACTTGTCTAAACAAGGAAATTATATGAATTCAAGGGCCATTATTTATTTAAAGTAAGGAAAAATATAATTTATGAAGCTTTTATTTGATTTTTTAAGAGTCATGTGATAAAATACTAGCTATTTGTCAATTATTGAAGAAAGGATTAAATGAAAATAAATTATTTTCAAAATATTAACCTTAATATTAAAATATGGAAGGGTTTTCTGTTTTTAGTTTTGGGTCACACCCAGCAGTGCTCAGGGGTTACTCCTGGCTCTATGCTCAGAAATCACTCCTGGCAGGCTCGGGAAACCTATGGGATGCCAGGATTCGATCCACCATCCTTCTTCATAGAAGGCAAACACCCTACCTCCATGCTATCTCTCCAGCCCAAGGAAGGGTTTTCTCTATCATAAAAGATTGAAATTATATCAAGTAAACTCATTTAATTTTTTGCTGATGCTTATTTGTATATAATATGTGCAAATCAATTCTTAAGTTAACAATAATACCTTATTTTATGTTATAGCATACATTTTTTCTGTACTTAAGAAACAAAATAGTCTACTTTGCTTTTTTAGTTGCAGATGTAATTCTGGATATTCCTTTGTAACTGAAGAAAAAAATGAACAAAATCTTTTTTAAAAACAGCCACTCAGAAATTTTAGGATATTCACTATATATTATCCATTTGACCAAAACAATGAACACTTATGAATGTTTAATTTTATAAAGTGGCTTCTGGAGAAATAGTATGTGGAGTAAGTTCCTTGTCTTTTTTTTTTTTTTTTGTTAGTTCCTTGTCTTAATACAGAGTTGATCCTGATTTCAATGCTGGTACCATCTATGATTCCCTCCAGCACCACCAGAAGTGATCCCTCAGCATCACTGGGCGTAGCTCAAAAACTAATATCAAAATGAATAGAACAATGTTTCTGCCATCTTGATTAACCACAGTAATTAAAGGTCTGAATTATCTATCACCCTTTATTGTTTTTTACTCTATAGGCTATGATCATTGCTTTTACATCAGACATGATCCCTCGCCTGGTATATTACTGGTCCTTCTCCATCCCTCCCTATGGAAACCACTCTACCTATACAATGGAAGGTTATATCAACAACACCCTCTCCTACTTCAACATCAATGACTTCAAAAAAATAAGTAGGAGAGATTCTGATTCTGTACTTGGTAACTACACCACATGCAGGCAAGTTCTAGTTACTTGTTTGAAAATACATTTAATCTCTAAAAATTATTTTGTTCCTCAGCTTTCTTCTCACTGAAATTTTTTTAAAAGATAAGATACAGAAGTTAATGTAAACGTAAGACTAGACATTTAAAATAAATAAATCAAGGTTAAAGATTAGTATTTCAATTATTACAGATTAACTTATCCAGGAGAAAAACCTTAGAAATAAGAAATAAAGATAACTAAGAAGTCCTGAAAGAAATAATATGGGAACCAAGGTAATTCAGGAATTAGGCATGTGTCTTGTATGCACCATTTGTTGTTGTTGGTTTTTCCCCTCAATGTTATAGGGCCCTGGGTAGGGCCTGTTAGAACTCTAGACTCTCACCCCACCCCAGAACCCTGGAAAACTTCCTATTGTATGTTAAGTACAGTACATTTAGAACAATTATTTCACAGTTTTGTTACCAGATTAAACTGCTGGTGAAATTTTACCTTTTTAATGTTTTGTGTAACATGCATTCACTGTGTTTCCAGGTATCGTGATTTCCGTAACCCTCCTGGACACGAACAACAGTATAAACACAACATTTACTACTGGCACGTGATTGCAGCCAAGCTGGCTTTTATCATTGTCATGGAGGTAGGAGAACTACATTTTAACATAGGTTATAAGACCTTTAATTTTCTTTTCATACCTATTCTTCTTTATTTGTTTTTAACAATTTAAGAGAAATTTTATTTTAAGTGAGCATTTTCCAATTTTTTTTCTTTTTTTCTTTTTTTTTTTTTAGGATATTCTTAACTTTGTGTTGTCAACTGTGACTTAAAATGCACATTACTTTATCTCTTGTTTATTTTGAGATATATGTTAATCAGACTTTTCTTGATAATATTGATGATGTTCTAATTAAATGAAGCTGTATGTTTTCAGGACAAAGCATAATGTATGAGGGGAATCAGTACTATCTGATTAAATATTAAGTGATTAAGTGATTTTTATTAATTTGAGTCACCAGGCTCCAGGTTAGACTATGAAGAGACTTACTTAAGAAGGACAAGAAGTGACTTCTTCCATAAATGTTATATTATTATGTTTATAACCTATTTTTATAGTGTACCTTTTCCAGTACTTTTTACATCTCTAAAATTATCTACTACTAAAATAGACTAAGGAAGCTACCAGTTGACAATTGATCTGGATAGCTTTCTTTCCTTTTCTTATTTTTTCTTTTATTTAACATTACAACCAACTTAATTACAAAGTTGTTCATGATTATTACCGCTTTATTTCTTATTCTGGATGAATAACAGCTGTCAAATTCTGAAGTCTCAGAAGTTGAAGACAATTTAAAAAAAATAAATTAAATAGAAATTCGAGAATAAAAATACTTAGTTGTTTAAATGGTTATGTACTAAACAGAAAGTTAGGCCACTATGAAGAGTAGATTGGAGAATTGGAAGATAAATCTAAAAGCCCCCTAACCTTCACAGAGATATTAAAAATGGAAAGTATGAAAAATTAAGCAATATGGAAGATAGGACTAAGTAGTAAAAACAAGATGAATAATGTAATAGAAACAATATTTAAAGTTAGTGGCTATCCTTTTTCCAGAATAAATAAATAATATTGGTTCAAAGAGCAATAAACCCAGCTAATATTACAAAGAATGGATAATAAAGACATTTGTATGTTATAGATAGCATGCTGTATACAATAGATAAGATCTAGATGCTAGAGAGATAGTCCAAAGGTGGGGAGTTGCCTTCTATGTGGCCAATCCACATTGAATCTCTTGCACGTCTAGTATCCAAGTACTGCCAATAGTGATCCCTAGGCAGAAAACCTTAAGAGTAAGCTCTAAGCCTGGTTTGTGTGATCAATACCCACCCCCAAATGTAGGGAAAGGAGTATTTTCTTAACAATGAAAATTAAAAGCAACAACATTAAGGGAATAGAGTGCCCAATGATTATATTATTGTGTATTGTCTCTTCCCTTGCTAAATGAGGGATTCTGAATAGAATAAATAAAAAGTTCATTGCCTTCATTAGTTACCAGAGAATGTAAAATAAAATCACATAATTGCTGTGTTGATATTAAAAAATACAAACCTGAAAGCTATTACATACTGCTGATGGCAGTATAAGCTGGTTTAACTACTTTTTGTTCACTAGTTTTTATTTTGAGGCCACACCTGGTGGTGCTCAAGTGTTACTTTTGTCTTTGCTCTCTGAATTTACTACTGGCAGTGTTTGAAGGACTGTATGGGATGCCAGGAATTAAACCCAAGTCATCCACATGCAAGGAAAATGTCCTACCTAGTGTACTATTGTTCCACCCCCTGGTATAACTTCTTTGGAAAATACTTTGGTTCCATCTTATAAAAAAGAAAATCTTATTAGATGAGGTCGAGGCAGTACCACTTCCTGTTACACACTCTTGAGAAATTCTTGTAGATAGATGTATTCCAGGGTTAAATCACCAGAAATTTGAATACAAAACTGGAGAACAAAGCCATATAGTGAGATGGAAACAAAATATAGTGGATTCACACAGTGGGATAGCCTCTAGAAGCAAAGAGTGAATAGATTAATTACACACAAAAGTATTGGAAATCTCTAAAAGAAATTTAAGTCATGCAAAATTGAGTATTATTTTAGAAAGTGCATCTTTTGTTCAGTTATTTTTCAAACATAAATGAAAATGATGTGCATATTATCATGTATTACTTAAATCCTCAACAGTGACTGACAACATATGTAATGGTTTTAAAGAGCTCAAGCCAATTTCCTACATGTATGATAAACTGTTCCATCTAGATTTGTGTAATTGCACTGTGTGATTTCACAGCAACGCATTTGTCAGAGGGTGTCAAGATAATTCAATTATTCCTAACTATATATATAAGCTCACGATAGGATCGTGTTTATATTTATATATATATATATATATATATATATATATATATAGTATATATTATACATTATATCAGGGGTGGCAAACAAGTTCAACACAAAGAGCCAAAATTTTAAACTGTGAGAGTCAGAGAGGCACAACACGCAGTGACTTGCCAAAACAAACACTCACACAAAAGCATATATTTTTTTTTAATTTTTATTTTGATCATATTGGCTTACATATCTTTCACAGTAGTATTTTAGGTACATATTAACATTGAATCAGGGGAATACCCATCACCAAATATGTCCTCCCCCCATTCCAGTTCCCTTTCTGCAACCCATATACCCCACCATCACCCCCCGGGCTGCTAGAGTAGGTGGTCCCCTCTTTGTCTAGCTTACTACTAGTGATCATATATCTGTTTGGTCCTGGTACCCTCCCTTGTTTCCCCCTCTATTTGAGAGGTGGAGCTAGATAATTCGAGTTATATGGTTTTGTTTGAAGGAAAGAAAAGCAATAGAATGGGGTAAAAAATTTTAAAAAATCAAATAAGCTGAAAATGGGCGAAGTCCTTCTAAAGAGGCTTCCAACCTCAGTTTGAGAGAGGACATGAAAAAGGTAATTGAAACACCGCAACAATACAGAAAGAAATATCAAATTAAATATCCAGTGAGCACAGCAGCAATAAAGACAAGCACCACACAATAGTCTTGGTTCTGGAATCAAACCATGCCAGAGTGCAAAAAGAAAGTGAAAGATAAAATAAAATAAAATAAAATTGGAGACATCAATTCCAATATCTACACTAAAATAAAGACGTCAAAAAATAGATCAATCAATAAATATATGTGAAAAATGATTATTTTGTGGAAAAGCATGTTATTTTAACAATAATCTATTAAACACATATTGCATTTTGCCATTTTGAGTGAGGGTACAAATCCTACAGTGATGGTGAGGGTGTGCTGTGTCCTCCACACTAAGAACTAATGGCCAGATGTGACCCAACATGTGACACACGGGTGCCCCGCTCGCTGGCCCGTGCAGTTGTTTTCGAGGAATGGGAGACCAGACCAGATGATGCAGCCTGGGGGTGGGACTCTCGCTCGGAGATCTCTCCTCAGAGGTCCCTCCTCAGAAGCAGCAGAACAAAATCTAAGCTTGGCAAAGAGCCACAGTATACAAAATAATGATAAGAGGCAAAGAGCCGCATTCATTTTGGCCGGGAGCCGCTTGTGGCCCGAGAGCTGCGTGTTCGCCACCCCTGCATTATATATTTATAATTATATATAAATATATATAATATATAAAATAATATAAAATAATATAATATATTTAATTATTAAATATAATACATAAATATACATAAATATATATACAACATTTTAGTGTCACGGTGAGTGTTCTATCCTTGCAATAATATTAAATGTATTATTTTCTATATATTAAAATATTTCTAAAAGTTATATAAAGTAACAAGATTTGCTTGACAAAGTCATAGCTTGAGGAAAACAGAATGTATACAAGTAAAATGCCCACCATAATTGCCAGAAAAAAATCAGTGGAAATTATTTTGTTCCCCTCCATTTTGTTGTGATTGATATATTTTTGTTTTTCTCTCCCTCAGCATCTCATCTACTCTGTGAAATTTTTCATATCATATGCAATTCCAGACATATCAAAAAGCACGGAGAGCAAAATCAAGAGAGAAAAATACCTAACCCAAAAGTTTCTTCATGAGAATCACCTCAAAGATATAACAAAAAATATGGGAATCATAGTTGAGAAGATAGGAGAAGTAGTAGATAACAACGTTCGACCAAAAGTAGAATAAGAGCTTTATGTTCTTAGAAGCACTTTAAAAAATTTAACTGTGTCAAAATATATTATGAATCACAATAAGAATGTCTGTGAAATCACTTTAAGAAGTTTGAGTTTTAACTGTTGCCATTTTCATATTGATCATTTTTCAGTTTTAGCTAATGATGCAGGAACTGGAAAAATGTAAGACTTAAATCAAAAGGGCATAAAACTAATCACCTAGAAAAAATTCTATTTTACCATTCAGTAAGACAGGAAATTTCAGTAAGAAATGGACAGTAAGACAGGAAAAGTCTTTTAATGAATTTAAAAACATCCTTTCTAAATCAGAACAGATTCATTTTTTTCTCCATTTGATAACTTTTATTCCTTTCTGTTTCACACACATTTTTACTTTTAGATGTATTTCTTTTTTTTTTTTTTTTTTTAACTTCTGAAGATCTGTTCCAACTTTTCCTGGAAGCTTTTCCTTCCAGTACTGTCATTAAAGACAAGACATGCTACTGTCTTGATTGCTTTCTTGTTATTATAAGTAGCTAACTCAAAATATAGTTTGAGGGCTGGAAAAATAATATAACAAATATGGCACCTACTTGTCTTGCAGCTAATCAGGATTCTAGCCTGGGATCTCACCCATTAGATGCCTTGACCACCATCAGGAGTTCAGAGCCAGGAATAAGCCATGAGCACTACTGGGTGTGTGGCCCAAAACAAATAAATATATATATGATGATATATTAAGTGACAAACACACAAGTTTTCCTAATATTGAAATGTCTTGTCACATCCCTACAAAGAAAAAAAAATTTGTTAATAATAGTTTCAGTCTCATTTTTTTACATCTTTCCACTTCAAATAAATATTCTTGGCCCCAGAGCAATGGCGCAGCAGTAGGGCATTTGCCTTGCATGCAGCTGACCCAGGATAGACCTTGGTTTGATCCCCCTGTGTCCCATATGGTCCCCCAAGCCAGGAGCAATTTCTGAGTGCATAGCCAGGAGTAACCCTCTGAGCATCACTGGGTGTGGCCCAAAATCCAAAACATAAATAAGTATTATTAAATGATTGGAATAAAAAAATGTTTCTAAAGCATATTCATATTAATTCATAGTGACACTTTTTATCTTCCAGTGTCTCTTCTAGAATGTTTTTTACCTAATCAAGGTTGACTGCTTTGCAGATCTTAAAATCATAAGATGGCATAAGCAGAGAAAGGTGTAGATTCAAACAGAATTCTAATTCATGTTGATTAGGATAATAAGCTCTTCTAAAGATGTTTAGTTTCTTGGGAGGGAGGATGAAATGACATTTTTTATCAACATAGAGGTATGAAGAAAATAGGCTCATCAATTGCCTTTCCCACCAGTTGCCTTTATTCATTAGTACAGGAGTTAGAGTATTACAAATCACACTGTTATGAATGACTCACCACAAAGCCACTGTAGACTTGACCATGCTGTGCATGGTTAAGAGAATGGCAAGTGCCCTAATTGACTTGCACTGTTTACCCTAGTAAGGCCTTTTGGTGGGAATTTAACACATCCAAATGGTCAGCATACAACATATTCAGGTCAACTACTGAGTAGATGTTGCTCCTAATATTGTCCATTGTCCCATTCCCAGCCCAGTAATTTGTTGTGATTGCATGTTTATTATACCAAAGATGGAGGTCGGGAGAGATGGAGACCAGATTATATTCGATCCATAAAAAAGACTTTAGATTTTGTTTGAACTTCCAGTCTCTCAGAAGGCCAATCAGAAAAAGGGTTGATCTCAAACCCACCATCAACAGGAGGTTACTTTCTCTGAAAATCCCACACCACGGTGCATATCTTGCCCTCAATTAGATCAATTTAAAAATTCGTACTCTGCTGCCACTTTGGTGCCAGGCTCTCTAATCTGCT
Source organism: Suncus etruscus (assembly GCF_024139225.1). Taxonomy (NCBI): domain Eukaryota; kingdom Metazoa; phylum Chordata; class Mammalia; order Eulipotyphla; family Soricidae; genus Suncus; species Suncus etruscus. The sequence goes on from NC_064858.1 coordinate 15,756,636, forward strand.
CTGGAGAGCTCACACCTCTCATTCTTGACTAGTTAACACAGCAGCAGTGCTTGGTGCAGGCAAAGTGTCTGGGTTCCTGCTAAATAGGTGACCCACACAGATGCCTCCAAAAGCTCAGGTGCCACAGAAGCCAAGACACTCAATCCCAGCATTGAGGGAAATGAACCTGTTTAAATGAGTAGATTTAGGGACTTTTACAAGAGCTTCACTTCAGTTACAATTTTTATTGTGGCTACCTTGACTATTTAAAAAGAGAGATAAGTATTTATGTGAGAGTGATCTGAGCAGTATTCTAAACTTGAATTTTCCCAGAGACAACATTTCACTAACTTTCTTGATGATTTTCTAAATGTTATCAGATTATTCTGTGTGGAAATTTACTCCTTCCACATCGCCTAGATGTAAAGCCACTGTCTTTTCCCTGCTTCACTGCGATACTGCTCCTAAAGTTCTGTGGCCTTCTCAAATTACCTCTGCTTTCTCTGAAGTATAATTGTTTCCTAGCAATTATTCATTGTCTATAGAAGCATTTTAAAAGGAATGTTTTTGCCTTATCTACTTGTATAAAATATAACTTCAAAAGAGTCACAGTTATGTCTTTATGAATCAATTTTCATAAATGGTCTTTTTTGTTTAAAATGTGTTTCTGTTGACAAGAGGAGAGAGATCTCTGTGTGTTTTAAGGCAGCACATCTGATGGATGACATTGCCAATTATCTCCAGACAGCCCTGTTGTAGGGGGAGCCCAGGTCATCTTATAACACCAACAGTATTCATGTATTTCTAGTGCTGACTTGTTGATGATGAAGAAAAATATTTCTGCAGGCAGTTGTGGCTTAGATCTGTAAATGTGAGCAGAGATAGTGCCCCTAGAAAAGGGATTGGTGGGAAAAAATCTGACCCCAGTTCTGTGTTAACCACTAGAGAAATGTAAGTTTTATATCCTTTTGTAATGCCTGTGAATTTTAATGATTGAAATATTAGACCAAAATACTCAGGGGATTTTTCTTACTATATCCCGCAATTGTTTTAGATGTGTCATTAGAGAATGCTACAGTTCTTTTTTTTTTTTAATTAGGGCCATCTTCTAAACTGTCACCAAATACTTCCCTCTGTCTGTGCATCTTGAATTTCAGAAAACAATAATTTCATAACAGGGGAACAGAATGTGTTCGATTGTTGAAATACCTATTCTATTTTCTCGTGTCCATAGTATACTTTGGGATATTTGAAAAGTTAAATGAATGAGTAGCTTAAGTATAGTAGAACTAAAATATTCATGATGCTTTTCATATACTGTGGCAGTAAAGATGTGAAATTTATAATTGTTTTGTGAATTTCTGTGCATTTTAATATTATTTTATAATTATGAGCATTTGAATAAATTAATTTTTAAAAACAGCACTCTGGTCTATTCTTTATATTGGTTTTGTGTTTGGTTTTGGGAGGGGATCTTTGGGCCACACCTGGTGGTACTCAGAAATTATTCTTGCAGGCTTGAGGGACCATAAAGAATATGTCTCAGATAACAAATGTATACTTCTGATTACATCTAAAACTGCATTTTTCACAGTATACATTTTGAACAAGTTTTTTCTTGGGGAGAAAAATGGAGGCAGAAGAGTGTTGGGATCAAGGCTGCATGCAATTTTTGAGACTGAGCCCAGCACAAAGCCCAAACACCAGGGACCGGGTAGGTACTAACCTAAGGCTGGTCTCTACTTACAACATAAGGATCAAGGTATCAGGCTGCCCTGGGAGGAAGAGGAGAACCTTTGCTCTAGTTATGTCAGGATGTGTATGTATGCTAAATTATGGGTACAGGGAAACTCTCCCACAGCCAATCTGAGAGTTCTCAAAAAGGCTGTTTGGATCTGTTGTGGGATAGAAAGATGAAACTATAGAGAAGCAAATAAAGAATAATTTTTTAATTAAATTTTTCTTTTTTATCCTAGAGACCATGTAATCCAGATTTTAATGCAGATTTTTTTTATTTTTGAAACAAGTTTAAATCACACTAGACAATAAACCATAGGCAAATATGATCCAGAACTGGAAGAACAAGAAGTATTTTCCAATTCATGAATGATATGTGGGGACCAATATTAATAGTGTTACTCCTTCCCCGAGGGCCACTGGATGTTGCCCAGAAACAAGCAAACAAAAAAAATATGTTACTCCTTCCTTTAAAGGTGAGAAATCGGAGGGCCAGAGCTGTGGCACAAGCGATAGGGTGTTTGCCTTGCACGTGCTAACCTAGGATAGACCGCGATTCGATCCCTAAGTGTCCCATATGGTTTCCCGAGCCAGGAACATTTTCTGAGTGCATAGCCAGAAGTAACCCCGGAGTGTCACCAGGTGTGGCCCAAAAAGCAAAAAAAAAAAAAGTTGCGAAATCGGGACTAGATCCATAGCACAGGAGGTAGACCTGCACACGGCTCACCTGGGATCAATTCCTGACATCCCTTATGTTCCCAAGCCTTCTAAGGGAAATTTGAGTGCAGAGCCAGTAGTAACGCCTAAACACTACCAGTGTGGCCCAAAAACAAACAACAAAAAAAGTGAGAAATCTAGGAAAATGGCAAGAAGAAGTTCATTTCTTAAACACAGGCCCCCTTCTCACTTACGGGAAGTGCTGACATCTTAATTGGCATTTATCTAAACTAGGCACTATGCCAGATTTTATATATATATATGTTACATCTCATTGCCAACATAACTGAACTGTAAAGTAATCTTAGTTTTTTATACATATAAATGACTTTATTTAAGACTATATATCACATAATTGACATAGTTGATAATATACTTGTTTCCAGGTAAGTGAAGACAAAATTATTTACAAAGCACAGCAACAAAAAAAATTTGTAAAAATTATTGTATTTCACAATGAGATCATTGTCAGAAGTAAGTTCTTGTTGCTAGTTGATCATTCTGTTCTTTTTTCTTTGGTTTTGAACATTTAAGTTACTTCAAATTCAAATAGGCATCTAAATTGGTGAGTTCCTACAAGGATGACAGTATTAAAAAAATTGGATTGTAGCACTATTCCAAGCATTATTGCTGTTTCTAAGACATTTATGAGATGTGTTTTTGGCTGCCAGGCCTTCTGGAAGTATGAGAAGAATGGGGAAGGGAGCCCACACTCACTCCAAAAACTACTGGTGATGTCAAGTCCAAATACTGGCATACCTGGAGTTTTGGTTAGCTTGGTGTCTCTGCAAAGAACCGCAGATGAATGGTGACGGTGGGCCATTGTCAAAAAAATAGTTGTGGGTTATGGATGCAGCTCACATGGCTTCAGCAGGTTGAGGACTTGGCTTACCCTTTTCTCCTAAAGTTGCTATTTTCAGCTGTGCAGCTAGTGTATTCATGATTTTTCACAGCTTGGTATAGATTGGGTCTTTGGAGCTGACCAAATGCAGATATGGCAACAGCGTTTGTAGGTATAAATATAAACATATAATATATACTAAACTGTTATATAAGGAGTATATAAAGTGAGAGAATGCAACATTTTAAGAGTCCCAGCCTGAGCCGGAGAGCCTGGAGGAAGGGTGTTTGCCTTGCATGCAGAAGGATCTCAGCATCCCATATGGTCCTCCGAGCCTGCCAGGAGCAATTTCTGAGCATAGAGCCAGGAGTAACCCCTGAGTGCTGGTGAGTCTGACCCAAAAACCAAAAAAAAAAAAAAAAAAGGATAAAAGGTATCCCAGCTGATAAGAAATCTTTAGGTTTGTTGTAGGGTCCTTTTGCCAAAAAGATATTTGCTGTCACTCCCAACAGCATTGGACCTGAGCAGATAAACATTGCTAGGAATGCCTCTAGGCAGCCTTCTGGGCACAGCTCTTCCCACACACACCCAATAAAAGGCAATGTGCATATATTAAAGGTGCTAAAAAAAAAGAAAAGTTGGTTCTTTTGTTTAGATGTACCATACTTTCTTTATCCACTCATGGTTCTTTCCTAATTCTGGCTACAGTGTATAGGGTTGCAATGATGTAAATGAACACTGGATGTTGGAACATTATATGACTGAAACTCATTCATCAACAACTTAACTATCTCAAAAAAATTTTATGAAAAGATAGTTCTTGAGCTTTTTACTTCAATTCAACTCATCCTTTTTATTAATCAGAACATTTTACAACTCCTATTTAAGGGATATTTAAATGTTTTTATCTGAAAACTTGATTAAATGCTTCAAAATGTCTGAAATAGCAATTATAAGTTTTGTCTTCTATATCGTTTATATGTATATCCTCTTTTCCCACAAATTATGGGCAGGCAGTTGTGAATGAAGGAATTCAACACATTATTTTCCTTTTTGCTCTACCCTTCAGTGGACATTTCATAAAATCGCTTGGGCCATATTCTCACTGCTACTCTTCATGACTTGAGATGACCTTTCAAATGTACAATTACTATATCACATACAATCTAGAACTCTGACCTACAGCCTGTAACAACCAGCCCAAGGAACAAGCCCCAATCTACAATAATCAGACCCAAAAGCCAAACAGGAACTAAGACGCTTTATCTCTAGTGGCAATACAGGAAACCAGATAAATGCCACTAGTACAATCAGCCCCAAATGTCCAGAGACTAATAACCAGAGCTTCTCAGGCCTTTCATTCTCTCAACTGAGATTCAACCAGATAAAGACCCCTAACCTATTACATAGTTAGCCCTCCTTTCACCAGCATTCCTATGCCAACAGCCTCCAATTAGGTCACACCTGTTTTCCAACGTACAATTTTCCCACCCCTCTAACTGCCTTTAAGTTTCTGCCAAAACACAGTTGGCAGTGGCTGGCTCTCTTACTTTGGCAAGCTTAATAAAATGCCTTTGCTGGTTCTCAACTATCTGATCTTCATTTATTTCGGATCACTATCCAATGCAAGGTAGAGGTGTATTTGCTCAGTCTATAGAACAAACTCAGGAAGCTGGTCCTTTGATTCCTATCCTTGAGTCACATCAGGATGGATAGGTGAAAGATGATTGCTAATGAAAGCTGATAATTATTCTGAAAGTGTGGGTTAAACCAGCAGGAGTGAAGTTATGAACTGAACTCAGAAAAACATTACCAGACAACATGTTGCTGCGCAACATGTCTGGAGTGAAATGGAAAGGAGAGGTCAGCTTAGAGCTTTGGATCTTGAGAACCATTCCAAAAACATATGAGGCAGGAAAAGTCTTGTGGTAATAGGTGTGACAATTTGTTTATTGAAGAGCTGTGTTCCTTTGCTTATAAAACAGCAAACTTCGCAAATGTTCTTAGAACAACATTTCCATTTCCCTCCAGAAGGCAAAGTAGAAGGTTCTTTGAGTTTATTTCATCTCCTCAAACTTCAAATGAGTCTCTGTATTTCTGGGGTAATGGGGGCGGGAGAGGCAGGTCCTCCAACATCACCCAGTCCTACCTTCACTTCTTAATTGCTCATTTGGATACTTTAATAGAAGCTCTTAACATAGCTTCACACTAGAACTCTAGATGATGTAGATCTCTATCCCTAACATTGTTAAACATAAATAGCACATCTATGACTACAAAATAAACCTTCCATATTTTGAGTTCTTGATAAGTTTTTGGTAAGTTATAGTGATGATTATTTTTAATGATTATTTTTGTTTTGCTTTTTGTGTGTGTGGTTTTTGGGTCACACCCGGCAGTGATCAGGGGAAACTCCTGGCTCCGTGCTCAGAAATTGCTCCTGGCAGGCACGGGATACCATATGGGAAGCCAGATTCGAACTGATGACCTTCTACATGAAAAACAAATGCCTTACCTCCATGCTATCTCACCGGCCCCATTTAATGATTATTTTTAACCCATTTTTAATGAGTTGCCTCCCGTGATTCACACACACACACACCAAAAAAAAAAAAAAAAAACTGCCAAGTTTAGTAATACCAAAATTGAGGAATTCACCTCACAACTGGGTCTTCTCTATTTCAATTTTTAAAAAGAGGAATTGAAATTTTCTCTAAGTATTTAGGTTCCTTTAAATAATCAGTCTCCACTATATGGTGAGCTCTCATTAGACTTGTGGCACAACCTTTTTTCCCCAAGACTGGACAGAAGAGGAGGAAGAGAAAATTGTTTAAGGAAATAGTTACAATCACACAAAAGAGAAAAATCATAAGATTCATCAAGCAATGCAAGACTCCAAATTTTATATTTCTGTTATCAGAAAGCCACTGAAATATAAACTCATATAAAAATTCTCCATTTTGCTCGCATCCAAAGATATTATAAACAAAGATAAGGAGCAGCTTCCAGAAAATTGTCTAATTTGCCACTTCTATTGTTCCTGTGAAGCAAGAACAACCTCAGGGACTTCACTGAGGTTCAGAGAATGGTCACATTAATGCCTACCCTTCATTAATAACACGAAGGGTAATTTGTTCTTGGGACTTCAGCTTCCTTTGCAAGACTAAATTATTTCATTATCTCCCTTGCTTAAACTTTTTAGGTTGCACTGAAAACCTAGAGTAAAACTTTCCCAGATAATATTCTCCCACCTCTCCATTACACCATCACACCATCCTAGCCTTACTTATCTGTTTCATGTGTGAAGTCATATTCCTAGCTCTTGATGGTGGCACTTATCAGCAAAGGAATAGATTCCCTGCAAGTCTCTTAAGGCTCTCTCCTTGAGTTTTCCCAAGGTCTCTAACCCTTTGCAGTTTGTCAGCCTCAATGATAATATCCTGGAATCAGTCTTTGTTGGTTCAGTTAGGAAGAGCACTGTCTTGCAAGCTCTGAGTCCTATCTCAGGCTAAGTTCTAAATCTTCATTTATTTGGTGTGATAGTAGATTCCATTACTTTGATGGAGTCTGCACAGTTGCAAAAGCAATCACTACCAGAATCCATAGACTAACTTCAGTACGGGTAGCCTCACCTGCAGCATACACAGTGTGCTGAAGTATGCCCTGAATTCAAAGCTCATGCTGCAGAGTCCAATGGTGTGAGTGTATGGTAGTACTAGAACTAGGAAAATTGAGATCTATAGCTCAAGCTGTTCTGAGCCACAACATTGATTACCACATGTGAAGCTTGGGGAGCTCTGTAGTTGACAGTGACAGCAAGGACTCGATGGGTCCTCAGTGATGTCTCCCTGTTCAATGGATAAGCTTTAGAGCAGATGGCGGTGGTGACCAGGTTTGGTGATGAGCACACACAGACACATGAGCACACACAAACAGTTTTATAGAAGAGACTGCTTATTTAGGGGTTGTGTTTTCTGCTCTTGCTGGACACATGGGTCAGAAACCTAAAAAGGGGAGGGCCAGTGGTCACCTCATTTACCTCAGCTGCAACTGCAACTGGGCCAGTTGTAACAGGATTATTTTGCCATACACAGAGGAACTAGCAGAAGTGGACCATCACCAGGAAGAAGTACCAGACAAAAAAATTTTAGACAGGGACCAGCAGATACTTAAGGTGAAAAAAGGCAACATCCCATAATGCACCCTCAATGAGTCTCCCAGAAACTTCAGAGTTTACTCAGTCTTGACAAAAGGTTATATTATCTTCAGGGAAAAGTGCAAATATGGGCACAAATTTAGCCTAATGGGTCTGTGCAGGCCCATAAATTCCATCCCAGTTAAAAAACACTTAGATTCAAACTACAAAAAAACTTAATATTTTTCTTTGAGTGGCTCCATGTCTCTACCCCAGCACCCTTCATCCCACCAAAACAAACAAAAAGTCTCACAGGAATCCTTGAATAGGTATATAGAGTTATACAAAGCCTGTGAACCTATGCAGAGGTAACACAGTGGTGGAGGTCAGAGAAGGCAGCAAGGGTCAAGCCCAACTACAAGACCAACAGGCATGATTGGCAATCTAGTGCTCCTGGCTGCTTGTATGCACCCTGTGGCTGCACAATCTCCCCTTGGCAAGTGCACTGCAGCAGAAGCCAATGATCTGCATCAGGTCTGTGTGTAAGTATACAACTATACTATGCTTCAGAAAGCAAGCTGAGCTTACAGAGATTTTTAACTGGTGTGGTGTGGTTGCAAAGTTTTGAGTTGGCTGGCTTTGTAGTAATCCAAGTTCTAGCCTGGGATAGGGGTGGTACCTATCTATCCCTGGGATGAAATATGGAGCAATGAGGCATCAGTAGGTGCAAATACCTGAAAGGAGAGAGTTGGTGAAATCTGTGGGGGAACCCATAGCAACTATGCTGGACCTTGGTTTCTTCTTTCTTGAGTTTGTCTGTACAGCATGTCCATGTGAAATGAGATTGCTCCTGTAGTGTGGCTGCTATTGGTAACCCCGACTTATTCCTTGTTCTAACCAATTTTTTCACATCTCACCTTTGCTTCCCTGATGCACGGAATAAAATTAAAGATTGAAATTCAATCTGAGAACCTACCTTCCCCTTTTCCAGCCATAAGGAATATCCCTAGTTGGGCAATATGGTCTTGAAGCTGATCAGTTCCAGCTTGAGGGATTGGATGATTCAAGCTGTTTCTTAATGCCCTGCACCCTGGTTTTTTCTTTTGCGGAAGCTATTTAAAGAAACATTTCATTTAAATATTTCTTTATCATGTGAATGGGGAAATTAACTCAGTGTGGACTACACAATGTTATTCAAGGATCTGCTTACACATGTGTTGTGAGTCACAGTCTCCAAGAGCCTGAGTAAGTCACAATCTCTAAGATCCTATTGACATCATTAAATCTGTGGCTCCAATATTTCTTGTCTCATACTTTTTACTCTAATATGTGTTCATTGCCTTAAAATTTACATTTATGTGCATCATACATATTAATATTTAGATTATTAGAAACTAAAACCCAAAATTTTAATTACTTAATAATTAAGTTTTTTGTTTGTTTGGGGAGAGGGGTTTGGGCCACACCAGCCAGAGCTCAGGGGTTACACTTGGCTCTGTGCTCAGAAAGCACTCCTGGCAGGCACGGGGGACCATATGGATGGCGGGATTCGAACCAACATTAGTGTTAGGTCAGCCACTTGCAACGTAAACACCCTACCAATGTGCTATCTCTCGGGCCCCTATAATTAGTTTTAAAATTACACAACTCAATGCTGATAAAATTTAATTTTAGAAGGGGGTCTTGGGGCCAGAGAGATAGCACAGTGGTGTTTGCCTTTCAAGCAGCCGATTTAGGACCTAATCCTGGCATCCCAAATGGTCCCCTGTGCCTGCCAGGAGCTATTTCTGAGCAGATAGCCAGGAGTAAGCCCTGAGCACCACCGGATGTGCCCCAAAAACAAACAAACAAACAAAAAAAGAAGGGGGTCTTATGGTATCATCCCTCACCTGGCTGTTTTCAGGAGTTAGTCCTGGCTCTGTGCTCAGGGATAACTCTTAGGGTGCTAGAGGGACCATATGCATTTCCATGTTATTGAGCTGAGATTGACTGCTATCCTTGCATATGCCTTATCTCTAATAGATTCTCCAGCTCTGACATTCAAATTGTTTTAATAAGAAACTGTTCTTATTTTCAAAATAATGTGAGAACAGGGTGTTGTTTTATATTTTAAGTGCTTGACTTAGCAGAAAACATCTGGATATTCATAACTGCTTCTATTTTCAATCTGGACTATATCTTGTGATATATATGTTTTGGAAACTTCACTTAGCACTTGTGAAAGAAAGTGAAAATAGAAAATGTCTTAGTGTTTTATTATTACAAAGAAAATGTTTGAATTTCTTGGCCTCTTGAAAAACATCTCAGACCCTGGAACACTTAGAAAGCTTTTAGGACCACTGTTCTCAAACCTTAGGCAAAGTGTTTCAACATATATCAGAATTTCTCAGATTATTCCACCCAAGTTCCAAATGAAGAGTATAAAACAGTTAACCCACGCATCTGGGCAAGCACTCACTGGAAACATGTTAATTGTTTGAAAACTTTTATTTGGAGGGAGGTTGGGGAGAGACTCTCAAGCAGTGCTTGGGTTGTCAAAGAAGCCCATAGAAATTCTCAGCCAACTAAAACCATATTTTAGTGCATGGGCCTAAGGACACAATGCTGTTCTGGCAATGTTAGGATCCACCAGGACTATACCTAGTACTCTCATGTTTTGCCAGAAGCTAGCCCAGGTCAATACATGCTAGACATAGGCCCAAACTGCTATATTAACTATCCCGTGCATATTATTTTTGTAAAAATTTAATTAAAATCAATTTTCACAATAATATACATATTTTTTAATTTGGGTTTGGGACCATACCCAGGGCTTATTTCTGGCTCCAAAATCACTTATGATAGTCTCAGGATCACATGGGATAATAAGAATCAAGCCTGGATCAGTCATAAGCAAGGCCACCATAATATCTCTCCAGTCCCTAATGTTTACATTAATAAGTCCTTGAAACATTTCCAAGAAAGTGTTCCTTCATATTCATCATGCTCAGAAATCACTCCTGGCAGACTCAGGGGACCATATGGGAGGAAGGGGGTCAAACCACCATCTTGGATCGGCTGCATGCCCTACCACTGTGCTATTTCTTCAGCCCATCCAAAATATCCCTTTCAAAGCTAATCATGTTATAAATCATAATATAATTCTTAAAAAATATGTGGTTAAAATGAGCAGTTTAGAGGAATAAAATCATCTCATACTGTAGAAGTTATTATTTTAATAAAAAAAATAAATAAACCCACCAACCATGATGCTGAAGGCTGGCAATTTTGGGAGTAGAGTGAAACTCAAGCTTCCATCATGCCAAAGCCATGTCTGCTGCATCCATCACCCATAATACCACTTTTTCTATGGCCCTGCTTCATCACTCCTCCAAAGCTCTCTACAGAGACACCAATTCAACTAAAACTGCATGTATGCCGGTATTTGGACTGATATCACCAGAGCTTTATTGGCGTATGTGTGGGCAACCTCCTCCATCCCACTTTCTTATACTTCCAGAGGACCTGGGAGCCAAAAACACAAGCCACAAAAGCTACAAGATTAGTAACGGTGCTTTGAACTCCTGGAACACATGGCCAAAAATTTTTGTTTAATACCAACAACCACATAGGAACACACCAATTTAGATGCCAGTATGTAGCTGAAGCCATTTAATGGTCAGAAACAAATAAAATAGCATAATGGTCAACTAGCAACATAGCTTACTAAACCTTCCAATAATGACTTAATGACCTCATTGAAGATACAATAATTTTCACATATTTACTTGTTGCTGTACTTCTTTTTATTTTTTCTCTTCCTTCTTTTATTCCTTCTATTCTTTTTTAGTTTTGCTCACATTTGGGGAAAAAAAAGGGAAACAAATTATTACAATCAACTGTCAACTTTGTGATAAATGCTCTTTAAAATAAAGTAAGTAAAAATAAGAAACAAGTAGAACTCAACCAGATCAAAAGTTTTTCATGACAAAAGAAAGTCAAGCTAAAATTAAAAGACACCCCACTGAATGAGAAAACATATTTGAACACAATGCATCAGATAAAGGGCTGATAATCCAGAATACGTAAATCTCTCACCAAAGCTCAACAACCAAAAGTGGTTGTTACACAGCATCTCCCCATTTCACTGACAGCCCCATAGGAGCATTGAAAATTGGGTGGGAAATTTATATAGAAGTTCCACCAAGCTCAATGAGCAGAAATAATAACATTGAAGATTCAGCTAACTCCAAATATCTCAGTAAATTCTCAGAGAGTGACTTTAGTACCACTATTGAGACATATAACAATTATCATGAATTCTCTTATTGATCTGTGTTTTGATAATTTCATTTTTCATTTAGTTCATATTAGCAAGCAATATGAAGAAAAATTGTATCTGCTAAGGCTTGGAGTTGTGGAAAATTTGGGACATTTGGTGGAAGAAAGGTCACATTGGTGTTGAAACATTGAATGCCTGATATAACTGTATTATGAGCAACCTTGTAAGTCTAAGTGTTTAAAAGATTTTTATGGAAAGTGAAGATGAACAGGTACTTGCTTAGAGAATCTATGTAATTTAGTTTCTATAGAAAATAGGTGGATATTTTCTTTAGAAAGTATGATTAAGTGCTGTAATGAATATAAGTGTGCAAATATGATTTTGAGCCATTTATTCTGTTTCTTAGCATTTATCCCTAAAGCCCAAACAATTCAAAATCATATTTGCACACTTATATTCATTGCAGCACTTAATATAATAGCCAATATATAGAAACAACCCCAGTGCCCAATAATTAATGCATAAAATTGTGGGTATGCTTGTATGTGGACACACACAAAAAGAAATAATATGCCACCATAAAATGGATGAACTCATTCAGTTTTCTGCAACTTAGAACTAGATGTCTATTTTGTTTTGTTTTTTGGGTCATGCCAGGCAGTGCTCAGGGGTTACTCCTGGCTCTATGCTCAGAAATCGCTCCTGCCAGGCTTGGGGGACCATATGGGATGCCGAGGTTCAAACCACCATTCTTCTGCATGCAAGCATATGCCTTACCTCCATGCTATCTCTCCAATTCCTAGATGTCATTTTTAAACAAAGTCAGTCAGAGAGAGATGTACAAATACAGATCTTTTGTTTTTGTTTTTGTTTTTGTTTGTTTTGTTTTGTTTTTGGGCCACACCCGGCGGTGCTCAGGTGTTACTCCTGGCTGTCTGCTCAGAAATAGCTCCTGGCAGGGAAGGGGGACCATATGGGACACCGGGATTCGAACCAACCACCTTTGGTCCTGGATTGGCTGCTTGCAAGGCAAACACCGCTGTGCTATCTCTCCGGGCCCACAAATACAGATCTTATCATTTACTTGTGGTATACTATGTGGCAAAACCAAGAAATGGAAGGTAAAAAAATGTGACAAATTCTTGACACTGGATTACAGAAATGAGAATGCTACAGAAGGCAGTGAATGAAGTGAAAGACAGGAGAAAATGAAGACAACTACTGGTAATATACAATGTATTGATTAGGAATCGTAGACACTTTGGTGATATAGAGGTGAGATAAATGTATACATCAGATCCATACTAGTCAATATAACTATAAGCATCTTTCCAAAAAACAAAGCAAAAAAAATGTAGTCTAAGCAGGGACACAAACTTTCATAGGCTGCACATTTACCAGACATCTCCAGACCCTTCCAAAGAATCATTTTAATTCCTCAGAGTCTGAACATTTAAATCCCACATTTATATATGAAAAGATCTCTATTAAATTTGAGAATATGCAAAGATATTTGTCATTTCTCTTTGACAGGAGATGAATTTTTTTTTCTTAGCCCATCCATTTTCAATTCAAAATATATCCTTTGAGGTCCTGGTGTTAAGAAGTTCTAATTCCTCATTCTGTATGGCACAGAAACCTCACTTCAATCTCTTGCTCAACTGTTAAAATGAAAGCCTCTTAGTTATTAAAACTGACAAATGTTCTCCAGGAAGCCAGAGTTTTGGAATCAAGTCACACACGCGCACAAGCTTCTAGCTCCCCTTTTAGTTTTCATCCCTGAAAAATACTCTCCTCCTTTATGATCTCAGCTATGTGTGTAAAGAATATTTGCTATATTTTACTGCATTCCTAGGAGTTTTCTATTAAGTAACTTTTCAGAATTTAAGTGATGTTAAGTGACTTTAGCTCAATGAAACATTTATAGATCATATATTACTCTTGTAATATGGAAAATCACTCCCTTAAAAATAAAAATATGAGTGCTCACTTCGGCAGCACATATACTAAAATTGGAATGATACAGAGATTAGCATGGCCCCTGCGCAAGGATGACATGCAAATTTATGAAGTGTTCCATATTTTAAAAAAATAATAAATAAATATAAAAAATAAAAATATGGGATTTCTCACACCAGAGTCTACAACTGCTATTAAATATTTAATTTCCAGGTAGGCTTTTGCAGAAGCCGGGTCCCTTGTTTGGGACATCAGGCTGGGAAAATCCACGAATCTACGCCTGCCCAGTGGGGCCCAACTGTGAAAAACTGTGAGTGCTACCTGTAAATGTCTCTCTACTGTCCTCTTGCGTGAAACTCTTAGGAGTGGGGCGAAAAGAGGCTCCAGAAAACTTGCTCTCCCAGAGGCCATATTCAGGGCGGGACTCCAGAACATAAAAACCTGCAGGCTTTTGCAGAAGCCTGGTCCCCTGTTTGGGACATCAGGCGGGGAAAATCCACGAATCTACGCCTGCCCAGTGGGGCCCAACTGTGAAAAACTGTGAGTGCTACCTGTAAATGTCTTTCTACTGTCCTCTTGCGTAAAACTCTTGGGAGTGGGGCGAAAAGAGGCTCCAGCAGATGACTTTGGCTTCGCTTCACTACGCGGCCATGCGCTTTTTCTAAGAAAAGAACACCATCGCAACAAGAAGAAAAAATCACACTAAGAACTGTGCTATATAACAGAAGCAAGCATTTCTCTCTGGACTGTCTTCTCTGTTGCATGCTCAGGCCTAAGATTTGATCCAGTGTGAGGCTTCATCCACGGAGGACTCTCCTCTCTTAGAGGCAAGTCAGCCCATCCAGAAAGGGCGGAGCCAGAGGAGTGTGCTGCCTGCATCATGTAGCCAATGAATACCACCACAACACATAGAAAAACCCACAATACAAGTGTGACTATGGGGAAACAACGCAGGCCAGCATCAGACACAGAGAATGAAGATGACAATTCTGATGATCAGATAATGACCAACCAACTAATCAACCTCTCAGATAAGGACTTTAGACTAGCAATATGGAAGATGCTCAAAGAACGCAAAGAAATCATGGATCGAGTGAACAGAACACTAATAAGAACCAAGAAAATATGAAGACAGAAATTACAAAACTCCAAACTGAAATAACATGTCAACTAACAGGCCTGAAAAAGTCAGTAAACGAAGTGAATGACAAAATGGATAAGCGCTGGGACAGGGTATCAGAAGCTGAGAATAGACTTGGTGCTGTGGAAGATGAGATACATAACAATTCCATACAGCAGGAGAGATTGGAAAAAAAACTTAAAGCAAATGAGCAGACAATGGAAAAATTAGTCAAAGAATGGGAACAGATGAAAATAGAAGTCTATGATCAGATCAACAGAAACAACTTAAGAATCATTGGAGTCCCAGAGACCCAGGAAGAAAATTTCCAGGAAGAATCAATGATCAAGAACATCATTAAAGAGAAACTTCCAGAGCTAAAGAATATATTTGATCAAATCCTGCATGCCCGAAGAGTACCAACCAAAAGAAACCCCAGAAAAATCACCCCAAGACACATCCTAGTCACAATGACAAATCCCACAGAGAGAGAAAGAATTCTGAAAAGAGCAAGATCAAAAGGGGAAATTATGTTCAAGCAAGCATCCTTGAGATTTACAGCAGACCTGTCACCAGAAACACTCAATGCCAGAAAGCAGTGGTGGGATATTGTGACAAGACTGAATGAAACGAATGCTTCACCCAGAATACACTTTTCGGTTTGACGGAAGAATACATGGTTTCACAGACAAACAACAGCTCAGAAACTTTACAAACACAAAACCAGTCTTAAGAGAAAAACTGAAAGACCTAATTTAAGACAAGACTAACCAAAAAACACACCAAATTTCGATATAAAGATGGCATTAAATCCCAGGACAATTCTTTCTCTCAATGTCAATGGACTAAATGCACCAGTCAAGAGACACAGAGTGGCTAAATGGATCAAAAAACTCAATCCAACCTTCTGCTGCCTACAAGAAACGCATCGGAATAGTCAAAGCAAACATAGACTCAAAATAAAAGGCTGGAGAAAAATTATCCAAGCAAACAACACCCATAAAAAAGCTGCAGTGGTCATACTAATATCAGATAATGCAAACTTTATACTCAGGAATGTTGTAAGGGACAAAGATGGACATTTTATATTAATCAAGGGGTATGTAAAGCAGGAAGAAATAACTCTCCTAAACATATATGCACCGAATGAGGGGCCAGCAAAATATTTAATACAACTGTTGACAAATCTGAAAAATAATATCAATAACAACACAATAATTGTGGGGGACCTTAACACGGCTTTGTCAACACTGGATAGGTCAACCAGACTGAAACCCAACAAAAATATACTAGACTTGAGGAGAGAAATGGAAGAAAGAGGCCTAGTGGATATATATAGGACACTCCATCCCCAGAAACCTGGATGCACATTCTTCTCCAATGTACATGGGACATTCTCCAGGATAGACTACATGCTGGCACATAAAACATACCTCCATAATATCAAGAGGATAGAAATTTTGCAGACTTCGCTGACCACAAGGCTCTGAAATTATTTGTGAATTCCAAAGGGACTCAGAAGAAAAACTTTAACACCTGGAAGTTAAACAGCCTCATACTCAATAACCAGTGGGTCCGAGATGAAATCAAGGAGGAAATAAAAAGGTTCCTGGAAACAAATGACAATAAAGACCTAAACTATCAGAACTTATGGGACACAGCAAAAGCAGTACTGAGAGGAAAATTTATAGCTTTGCAAGCACACATCAGGAAGGAAGAAGGAGCTTACCTGAGTAGCTTAATGACACAGCTAATAGAACTAGAATGTGCTCAACAAAAGGACCCAAAAATAGGGAGACAGAAGGAAATAACAAAGCTGAGAGCAGCAATCAATGAAGTGGAAACCCAGAAAACAATCCGAAAGATCAACGAAAGCAGAAGTTGGTTCTTTGAAAAATAAACAAGATTGATAGACCACTGGCAAACCTAACAAAGAAAGAGAGAGAGAGAAACTTGATAACTCGTATTAGGAATGAAAAAGGAGAGATCACTACTGATATGACAGAGATTCAAAGGGTAATCAGAAACTACTTTGAGAAACTCTACGCCACTAAAAATGAAAACCTGGAAGAAATGGATAAATATTTGGACTCTTATAATCTTCCATGGTTGAAGGAAGAGGATGTAGCATATCTAAACACCCCCATCACCATTGATGAAATTAAAACGGTAATCAAATGTCTGCCGAAAAACAAAAGCCCAGGCCCAGATGGATTTACTAATGAATTCTTTCAAACTTTCGAAGAGGAACTACTACCAATCCTGGCAAGACTCTTTCATGAAATTGAACAAATGGAAACACATCCAATTAGCTTTTATGAAGCCAACATCACCTTGATACCTAAACCAGACAGAGATGCTACAAAAAAAGAAAATTACAGACCAATATCGCTGATGAATGCAGATGCAAAGATCCTCAACAAAATTCTGGCAAATAGGATTCAATGCCTCATTAAGAAGATCATCCAGTACGATCAAGTAGGTTTCATCCTAGGAATGCAAGGCTGGTTTAACATTCATAAATCAATATAATACACAACATCAATAACAAGAAAAATAAAAACTACATGATCATATCAATAGATGCAGAGAAAGCATTTGATAAGGTCCAACACCCATTCTTGATCAAAACTCTCAGCAAGATGGGAATGGAAGGAACCTTTCTCAATATAGTTAAGGCCATCTACCACAAGCCAGTGGCAAACATTATCCTCAATGGAGAAAAACTAAAAGCCTTCCCTCTAAATTCTGGCACAAGACAAGACTGTCCTCTCTCACCACTCCTATTCAACATAGCTCTGGAAGTACTTGCTATAGCGATTAGGCAAGAAAAAGATATCGGGCCCGGAGAGATAGCACAGAGGTGTTTGCCTTGCAAGCAGCCGATCCAGGACCAAAGGTGGTTGGTTCGAATCCCGGTGTCCCATATGGTCCCCCGTGCCTGCCAGGAGCTATTTCTGAGCAGACAGGCAGGAGTAACCCCTGAGCGCAGCCGGGTGTGACCCAAAAACCAAAAAAAGAAAAAGATATCACGGGTATCCAGATAGGAAAGGAAGAAATCAAGCTCTCACTGTTTGCAGATGACATGATACTCTACTTAGAAAACCCTAAAGACTCTACCAAAAAGCTTCTAGAAACAATAGACTCATATAGCAAGGTGGCAGGCTACAAAATTAACACACAAAAATCAATGGCCTTTCTATACACCAATAGTAATAAGGAAGAAATGGACATTAAGAAAACAACCCCATTCACAATAGTGCCACACAAACTCAAATATCTTGGAATCAACTTGACTAAAAATGTGAAGGACCTGTACAAAGAAAACTATAAAACTCTGCTTCAAGAAATAAGAGAGGACACGTGGAAATGGAAACGCATACCCTGCTCGTGGATTGGCAGGATTAACATAATCAAAATGGCAATACTCCCCAAGGCATTATACAGATTTAATGCTATCCCTCTAAAGATACCCATGACATTCTTCAAAGAAGTGGATCAGGCACTTTTGAAATTCATTTGGAATAATAAACACCCTCGAATAGCTAAAGCAATCATTGGGAAAAAGAATATGGGAGGAATTACTTTCCCCAACTTTAAACTGTACTACAAAGCAATAGTTATCAAAACAGCATGGTATTGGAATAAGGACAGGCCCTCAGATCAGTGGAATAGGCTTGAATACTCAGAAAATGTTCCCCAGACATACAATCACCTAATTTTTGATAAAGGAGCAGGAAACCCTAAATGGAGCAGGGAAAGCCTCTTCAACAAGTGGTGTTGGCACAATTCGATAGCCGCTTGCAAAAAATTGAATTTAGACCCCCAGCTAACATCATGTATGAAGGTAAAATCCAAATGGATTAAAGACCTCGATTTCAGCCCCAAAACCATAAGATATATAGAACAGCACATAGGCAAGACACTCCAGGACATTACAGGCATCTTCAAGGAGGAAACTGCACTCTCCAAGCAAGTGAAAGCAGAGATTAACAGATGGGAATATATTAAGCTGAGAAGCTTCTGCACCTCAAAGGAAATAGTGCTCAGGATACAAGAGCCACCCACTGAGTGGGAGAAACTATTCACCCAATACCCATCAGATAAGGGGCTAATCTCCAAAATATACAAGGCACTAACAGAACTTTACAAGAAAAAAACATCTAATTCCATCAAAAAATGGGGAGAAGAAATGAACAGACACTTTGACGGAGAAGAAATGAACAGACTCTTTGACAAAGAAGAAATACAAATGGCCAAAAGACACATGAAAAAGTGCTCCACATCACTAATCATCAGGGAGATGCAAATCAAAACAACGATGAGATACCACCTCGCACCACAGAGAATGGCACACATCACAAAGAATGAGAATAAACAGTGTTGGCGGGGACGTGGAGAGAAAGGAACTCTTCTCCACTGCTAGTGGGAATGCCGTCTAGTTCAACCTTTATGGAAAGCGATATGGAGATTCCTCCAAAAACTGGAAATTGAGCTCCCATACGATCCAGCTATACCACTCCTAGGAATATACCCTAGGAACACAAAAATACAATACAAAAACCCCTTCCTTACACCTATATTCATTGCAGCACTATTTACCATAGCAAGACTCTGGAAACAACCAAGATGCCCTTCAACAGACGAATGGCTAAAGAAACTGTGGTACATATACACAATGGAATATTATTCAGCTGTCAGGAGAGATGAAGTCATGAAATTTTCCTATACATGGATGTACACGGAATCTATTATGCTGAGTGAAATAAGTCAGAGAGAGAGAGAGAAAAACGCTGAATGGTCTCACTCATCTATGGGTTTTAAGAAAAATGAAAGACACCCTTGTAATAATAATTTTCAGACACAAAAGAGAAAAGAGCTGGAAGTTCCAGCTCACCTCAGGAAGCTCACCACAAAGAGTGATGAGTTTAGTTAGAGAAAGAACTACATTTTGAACTGTCCTAATAATGAGAATGTATGAGGGAAATGGAGAGCCTGTTTAGAGCACAGGCGGGGGTCGGGTGGGGAGGAGGGAGACTTGGGACATTGGTGATAGGAATGTTGCACTGGTGATGGGTGGTGTTCTTTACATGACTGAAACCCAAACACAATCATGTATGTAGTCAAGGTGTTTAAATAAAAAAATAAAATAAAATATTTAATTTCCATGTATACTTTTATTTTGTTCCCAAGGTTGCATTAGCTGTAAGTTTCCTAAAATGAGATGAAATAGATCCATAGAACTTGCTGGAGAGGAGGTAGTGAAAAATCCATCATGGAAAACTAAAAAACCCTAAGAACACCAAGGACTAAGGTGGGACAGGAAAGGTAATAGGAATAGGAGGAAGAAACGTGAAGAGAAGACAATATGAGAAGAATAATCAGACTGACAGAAGGGAAAATGTACTGAAAATGTACAAATACTTAAAAATGTACAAATATTCAGGTAACACAGAAGAAATTCAATACACCTAACGTTCACTCCTTTTTCCTGCCTATTTATTAAATGCATTCATACAAATTATCACTAAAATATAATTAAGTCTATATCTTTATGTAAAAAAGGCTCGTGATATTCTGATTTTCTAAGAAAAATAACTCACAATTAAATAACCGACACCAAAGCTATATATTTGTCCATTCTTGGACTGAGTATGAAATTCAAGAACCATTGACTTTATACCTGTTTCTTTTATCAGTAAAGTAAGCTGACAAAGTCTTCTCAGAGAGTACCTTATGGGCATTTGTAAATTTTCTGATTGTCTTTCATATTTTGAATGTCCTATCTAAATTATGCACAAAAATATTAGCAGGTATTACACTTTTTTCTTAAGTCATTAAAATTAATTTACTTTTAGGACAACCAACAAAACGATTAAAGTGACAGTTCCCTGTTTAATCCAGTTTTAGCAGACGATGCCCCAGACCAAATCTAAAAGACAGAGTAAAGTGTTGAATATAACACTGGTCATGCAATAAAGATTCAGCAACTGGCTATCATTTAAATTTATCTATTTACCCACACATACTTATTGAGAATGTTATGAGCTTGTTTCTTCTCCCCAAATTCATTTGAAGTATCTCAGAATGAAGATATGGACTTTAGATAGACAAACTAAAATGAGATCTTTGAACTAGGTTGAATCCTGATCAAGTTCTATTGGTGTTCTTATAAGAAGAGGAAATTTTGACCCAGATAATTTTTTCTTTTAAATAATTTCTTTATTTAAGCAATTGGGTTCATGATTGGGTTTCAGTCATAAATGCACACACCCCTTTATCAGTGCAACTTTCCAGCCACCATTGTTCCCCCCCCCACTTCCTACCTCCCCCTCTTCCTGCCTATCTTCAAGACAGGCATTGTATTTCTCTCTTTATTATTGTCATGGTAGCTATTAGTGTAGTTATTTCTCTAACTGCACTTACCACTCTTTATGATAAGCTTGTTATCATGAGCTGGTTCTTCCAGCCCTCATTTCTATTGCCTCTGGTGTTATTATTATACTGTCTTTTATTTTTCTTAAATCCCACATATGAGTGAGACTATTCATTGCTTATCTCTCTCCTTCTGACATATTTCACTCAACATAATAGTCCTCCAAATTCATTCATGTATAAGCAAATTTATGAATTCATTTCTTCTAACAGTTGCATACTTTTAAGGGGAAACATAATCTGAAAAGACAGAATTCATGGTCAAAAGGAGAGACATAGGAACATTTTTTCCTCACAGCCCTCATTTTGGTATTAATGCTGCTGGACAAACGTGCTCAAACTCCTAACCTCCAGAACTCTAAGGCATTCTCTTGGTTATATACTGTATATGTACCCAGCCCAACACACACACACACACACACACACACACACACACACACACACACACACACATACACACACACACACACATACATCCTGAAATTCTTATTCTCCTGGTAAATCTGGAGATGGATCTTTGAGAAATAATTACAGATTATGGGAGTAGTGTTCCATTATTTGATAAAAATTTTATAAAAAAGACACAAGATAATTTACTTTTCTCCCCTCCCCACCATCTATCCACAAACAAGTAATGAAAGTCCTCACTAAAAAATGGACTTGGGTGGGCACTTTGATCTTGGATTTCTAAGCCTTCAAAACTATGTGAAATATTTTCTCTTGTTTAAACCATCCAGTCTTGTTTGCTTTTCTACAGTGATTTGCAATAACTAAGACATGAAAGTCACCCAGATACTTTGTCACAGGAGCTGAGATCACTCATACAGCTTCTTAACAACAACAACAACAACAACAACAACAAAGAAATAGATGCTAAACTCCATTTGCGGTGCTGCTTTGGATTAGCGCCTCATCTCTCCGAGATATTTGCTTTGCAAACTGGATGAATTACAAGTAGCGAACTCTAAGAAATTGTAGAAGGAATTCAGTTTCAACAGGAAGAAAATGTGACAAATAATTTTGGAGCTCCTGCACCTATCTTTTCTACCCCCTTTCTTTCTTGTGAATGATGACAACATGATGTCTAGAAATATGAGAGCCATTCTGGGACTAGGAAGCGACCAAAAATAAGATAAAATGACAACATAATAAGGATGACGAAGAAAAAAAGCCAATCCAAAATACTTTGTGTAATTATTAACCAACTGCATTCTCAGGATTTTTTTTTTTGTTCTCTCTGAAAAAACGAATCTCTTTCAGGATGCTGGGGATTGAACGTACAATACAATTGAACACATACAAGGCAAATGCCCCTACCCACTGTGCTAATGCTTGGTCCCCAAAGACAAAAATATTTTTTAATACATATACATTACAAAATTTGGTTTAGACTGAAGATTCATAATCAGAAATAAAAAAAGTTGATTAAGTTTTGATAAAATTTTCTGCAACATTTTGAATTATAAACTAGGCGCACCTAGACAAGAGCAAGAGATCTTTAAGGCACTGTAGAACAAAAAATATCCTCCAACACGTTGCAAATTTAATATGAGGCAAATGAAATGTGTCAAATCCAATGTGTACTTTTGAGTTTACTTTGGATATAGAGTTAGGATATCAGTTTAAAAATCCAATAGTCAGGAAAACATGATAGTTCACTAAAAGACGACATCACATCAAAGGGCAACATTAGTAAGCACAAAAAAAAATTCATGAAAATAAACATCTAGCAACTAATAGAGAAAAAAATGTTAGGTAGTGTCTTAATAAATAATATGGTGAATACATTATGAGTGTCTTGAGTAAATACTGCTAATAAATGCATGTGAGTTGAAGAGAGGAAACAAAAATATGTTTTTATTGTAAAAATTTATTCAAGACAAAATTGATTAACATATTGAGGGTAAACCTAACATAACATAATATAGTAACATAACAGAAACATAATATAATTAATATAATATAATAATAACATGTAAGTCAAAGAACATTTCTGATTAAAACACAATTTGTTATCATAATGGGTTTACATAGTATTTTAGGTACATATTAACATTGAATCACCAAATATGTCCTCCCTCCATTCCTATCTGCAATACCCATCGATCCCTACCATCTTTTTCTAATTTTTATTTTGATTTCATAAAATGGGGTTACATATCTTTCACAGTAGTATCTTTAGGTACATATTAACACTGAATCTGGGAATACCATCATACCAAATTTGTCTTCCCCCCATCCCAGTTCCTTCTTCTGCAATCTATATACCCCACCTTAACCCCATCCAGCTGCTAGAGTAGGTGGATCCCTCTTTGTGTTTATGCTTTCTATTAGTGATTATATATCTGTTTGGTCCTGGTACCTTTCCCTTGTTCTCCCCCTCTTTTAAGAGGCAGAGCTAGATAAATCGTGTTATGCGGTTTTGTTTGAAGGAAACAAAAGCGATATATTAGGGTACAAAATAAGAAAAAAAAAAAGAAGGGTCAGATACACTGAAAATGGCAGAGTTCTTCTAGAGACTTTCAACCTCAGTTTGAGAGGAGACATGAAAAAGGTAATTGGAAACACCACAACATTACAGAAAGAAATATCAAATTAAATATCCAGTGAGCACTGACAGCTATAAAGACAAGCACCACACAATAGGTCTCGGTTCTGGAATCAAATCATGCTGGAGTGCAAAAATGAAAGAGAAAGATAAGATAAAATAAAATAAAAATAAATAAAATATATTGGAGACATCAACTTCAACCTCTACACCAAAATAAAGACATCAACAAAAATCGATCAATCAAAAAGTAAATCTGTGGAAAAATGATTGTTTTGTGCTTGTTTTTTTTCTTTTCTTTTTCCCCCTGCAATAGGCACAATAAGTATTGGGGGATATTGTAAGGAAATTCCCTTGGCCTAGGAGATACAGGGTTTCTCCACCCCTGAAGTATACTGTCATGGGATTAACTATAGACTCTTGCATGATCATTTACTCTCCCCTTGGTGCTTTCATGGTGTATGAAAGATTTCTGCTTCATCTTGGTTGGTAAAATCAGACCTCTGTATCTAGAGATCTTGGTGACTGTGCAGCTCAAGGAATGGAGCTTATGATGAAGTCTTTCTTTGTGGTTCTAGCAGTTATGCTTCTTCAGTGTCGTTTTAATCCACCTTCTGTATTGGTGGTCTTGGTTATTATGTTGCTCCTAGATGAAGCCTGGGATAAGGGTCTTCCGTTATGTTTCTGGAAGACCCCGTTCAGTGGCGGTTGTCTCAGTCAGGACCTCTGGAATTGGAGATCTTGTTTGTTTGAACAGATCGTAGACCAAAAGCTAGGCTAGAGTTTTTCTGTTGCAGTTGTTGTTGTTGTTGTTTGTTATTGTTGGTCCCTGGATGCGTACTGTCTAGTCCTGGTTGTAACAACCAGTCATCTGTATATAGCGATCTTGGCTTTTTTTTTTTTTTGGTTTTTGGGCCACACCCGCTATGCTCAGATGGTTGCTCCTGGCAGGTCTGCTCAGAAATAGCTCCCTGGCAGCACGGGGAACCATATGGACACCGGGATTCCAAACAACCACCTTTGGTCCTGGATCATGCTGGCTTGCAAGGCAAACGCCACTGTGCTATCTCTCCGCACCCGCGATCTTGGCTTTTACACAGATCAAAGGGTGACATGTTTTTCTAATTTTGTCTTATCGTTAGCTGATGAGGAAGGACAACTTGCTCTTAGATCAATTGTTCCATTTCCTCATTGTCAGGTTAATCAATTTAGAACTGGCACATGTTGGTGTCAGAGCAACCTTGTGAATGCCCTGGAGGGGATTTGGCTCCTGGAGCTGTTGTGGAGAACTCTGTTGTCTCTATGTCTGGGATCCAGGAGTCAAGGCTGGATTGTCGATGTCTAGTTTCCCTGGAGCCTAAGTTGTTTCCACATGACATACGTTCAGGTGGGAGATGTCCTGTGTTGTAAACAAGTATGAGTTCTTATCTTTAGTAGATAAGAGCTTGTTTTTTACACGTACAATTTCCCCTTAAACAAAAATATTTTAATAATTTTTATTTAATAAATTTCTTTTATTAAGTTTAATTTATAAAATAAAAAATGTATTAAATTTTATTTAAGAATTGTTGTGGGCTGAAGAGATAGCATGGAGGTAGGGGCATTTGCCTTGCATACAGAAGGACAGTGGTTCAAATCCAGGCATCCCATATGGCCCATCGAGCCCTCCAGGACCGATTTCTGATCGTAGAGCCAGGAGTAACCTCTGAACACTGCCAGGTGTGACCCAAAAAAAAAAAAAAAAAAAAACAGAAGACAAAAAAAATTTTTTTTTTATCCTTAAATAGATGGAAATTCTATTTTCAGAAGAGGTAAGTATAAAATTGAGGGTTTTTTTTTATTATATTAAGTTTCAGAACTTAAGATTCCTATGTAATTATTAGATATTTAAATGTGGAGTTTAAGGATTCCTTCAGATTTAAATATGTACGTTTTTATTTATCTGCACTAAAGTGTAAAAACTAGATATAATTTTATAAATAAGATCACTGGACTAAGACTTTGCCACTTGTTGATCATTTAAGCAGATCAGAGAAAGAGAGGACTAAATGAAAGACTGATTTTGATGAGATGATCAGCTTCAGAAATTTCATTCAAGTGGATCACAAGATCATTAGTCATTAAAAAAAAGGAGGAGACTAAAGCACCAACTACTAGAGAGATATGAGAAAAATAACTATTTCCACTGAGATTGTTCTTTCACGTTTTTACTATTATTTCTACTGTCATCCTTTGCACTACCAATCCCTGGAACAATACCCAAAATCCAGTGAGAACTATCTAATCCAGAAACTGTAGGTATAGTGGTCTGGAGCAGAGATAGACACTCTTAGTGCTATATGTTTAATTGCACATAGGCAATAAAAAGTTATTTGATCATCAGAGTTCTGTTAAAGACAGAACTCTGAATTTCCTATTTTATGTAAAAACCTTCAGCCTATCATCACCATCTTTTCCTTCTTTCATTTAATTTACTTATTTCTCAAAAACAGCAGAGAAAGAATGGTGTTTTGTTTCAGTTTATTTTCATGCATAATGAGTGATTTAAATGATTGCAACATCACACCATTCAAATTTTGTTGAATGTGTAATCATTTAAATTGAACACAGGTGCCTCATGCCTGTGCATTTAGAAAAAGCATCCTCTACTTCCAGAGTAAAGAAAATGCTGTACTTGGCAGTCTAATGCTCGCATCTTCATTTATTTTTAATTTTGTTCTCCCTCAATTGTCTTTTTTTTTTTTTTTAACCAATAAAATGTAATGAACCCTGTGTGTTGGTAAGATTCATCTCGGAACTGACAGTAAAATCTGAAATCATCTCCACACATATGAAATTAATTTGACAGTGTGAGTATATTTTTTTTGCTTTGGGGATAAAAATTATAAACCTATGATCTATAAAATTGCATTTCAGAAAGGTAGAGACCCTGGAAACAGTAGGGAAGAGATGAAATGATTTTTTATTACTGTTCCTGTGAGGAAGGAATAATGTTCACTGCAATGTCTTTTATGTCACTTGCGGGTGCTCTAGTAACAATACTCCCAAGAAAGCTCACAAAATAAGATCTGGCATGGGTCTGTTGGAGTGCTGACTGCTATGGAATTATTAATAAGACCATGTATTTTATAATTAACTTACTTTTTTTTTTCAAGCAAGAACTATACCTTGTGAAAAGAAAGCTTCTGAATCTGTGCTAGATTGTTGTATATCACACATCAGTAAACCCCTGATGAGGCAAAGATAGGATCTAGCACCCTTTGGCAAGCTGCTCTCACAGATTCTGCAAGCAAAAGTAATGCCTCTAGAGTTCATACACCACTTATGTATATATACATATATCAAATTGATTTCATATGGACTGGGACAACTCATTCAATCCTGAGTCAAACTGAAGCCTCTCTCTTAATAATTATGAATATACTTGGTTAAATTAATAATTAGTATAGTCACTGAACTGTAGATCCACAGAAACTTTCAAGTTGGGTTACTAGAGAGTGCATGAATCGTATCAATGAAAAGAAAAGGTATGAAGAAACAAAATGCAAGTTCAATGGACTGAGTGATTGCTTTGCATGCAGAAGGCCCATTTCTATCCCCAGCACTGCATGAGCCCCCAAATTCCACCCAAAAATACCCTCTAATAGTACAGCTCAAATAGTAGCTCCTGAGTTCTGCTGAGTGGGCCCAAATAAAAAACAGGAAAGAAAATCAGATGAACCATATATCTTAAAAGAGGTAGAAATTTTAATCAATTCTACCCATCTCTGCAGGCCACATGATCAATTAAAGTTTCCTCTACTTGTTCCACAGTTTTCAGTTTCATTCATCTATTCCACAAAAAATCCATCACAAAGGCAATAGTATTAGTGATATATCAGAGAGAAGAGGTAGGGACTGAAGTTAAAAAAAAAATAACCTATAATCCATTCAGCCTCAAAATCACAAACCAAAAACAGTAAAATTATCACTGGGAGAGATTTTTTCTTCCCTGAAGGAAGGGAAAAGAATAATACTAGGCTTTGTTTCTCAGAAATGCTTTCATGAAGATGACCAACAATTAGTCACCCGCCCCAGAGTATATCAGGCACAATGGAAAAGCCACACAAAATCCACCATCCTTAGTGAGTGAATATAATATCACAGTAGACTTGACCAGTACCAACAAGCTCTCTAACCTCTTAGGTTACTTTAGAGATACCAACAATGAGGATGCTTCATGAAAGCAAAGAAACAATGGTACAGGGTAGTCAAGAAAGCATCACAACTAAAATGAGAAAATCTGTACAATACTTTCTTTGAGCTCTTTAACAACATTCTTATAACAGTGTCACTAATGCACTAGTAGACAGTGTCATGGTTTTCTTAGATTTTATTGCGATTTTATTTCTTCAATGATGTTGTTTTTGCTAATTGAACTTGGTAATATTCCGTGTTATCCTCATTGGTTTTCCAGTGCTCTTACTGAGTGCTAAATTGAGTCTTTGTCATAGACACCAGAAGATGCTGAGGAAGTTGCTCTCTGTCTTTTCTACCCATCTTAAATGAATTACAGGAAGCATAAATGTGAGCATAAATGTGACAGGAAACATAAAGTGTGAAATTTGCTGAGAAAATCTGAGTCTACAGGAACTGTGGTGTGGGCCCATTATATGCTGCAGCTCAAATTGTGAGACTACTCTGCCTCCCATTTCAGAGCAGGTCCAGTGAGTCCATCAGACACAAGCCTCACTTGGAAAGGCAGAAGAGCAAGCAGAAAATTCACAAAAAGAACTTATAAGATTCACAGAGGATCTGTTAAATGAGACTCTACAGACAATGGGATCTAGTAAAAATAAAAAAGTTATTGAAATAAACACCTTACCAAGAATACTCTCTTATCATTTATATTTGAAGGAATGATACAAAACTTCATGAGCAAATGGCAACTTGGGGAATTCAAAGCCTTGAAAATCAGTTTTGCAAGAAGCATTAAAATTGCTTCTTTAAAAGATAAGAAAAACTTCACAAACACACAGGGTAAATTACTGTTCAATGTTTGTTGAATTTCTGGGTCCTACCCTACTCAATATGTCCTTCTCAACTTTTAGGGTGTTGTCTGGTTCTTGTAAACACGGTGATTAAATAAAAAAAATAATGAAAATTAAAGAAACTATTAGTTGGGGGGATAGATACCAAGGCCACCCCAAAAATCCTTGACCTGATAATGATTAGGATCAAATGGTGCTACATCAAGTGGTGTTAGGGGTCAAACTCAGTGCTTCACATATGCAGAGAATGTACCATTTGAATCATAGCCTTAGCTGCCAATCTAGTTTTTTGACATTGAATATATAACAAGTGATATTACTATTATTTTTGTTAGCTAGAAGTCCCAGAAAAGGAAATTACAGCTTATCATTTAAAATTCTTATAACTCTAATAAAAAGTGAATGTAACTTTTTTTTTTTTTTTTTGGTTTTTGGTTTTTGGGTCACTCCCAGCAGCGCTCAGGGGGTTACTCCTGGCTCCATGCTCAGAAATCGCCCCTGACAGGCACAGGGGACCATATGGGGATTCCGGAGATCAGAACCACCATCCTTCTGCATGAAAGGCAAATGCCTTACCTCCATGCTATCTCTCCAGCCCCTGAATGTAACATTTTTAATGATTAGGCATGATTTATGGTACATCATGCAAAATGTATTTTATACATTCTCTTTTTCTGCAAAGAAGTCTCACTAGCTTAAGTTGCCATTGCAACCAAAACAGATAGTAAGATAAGATTTTAAATTACAGCCTCTAATTTGTATGGATCTCTTTTAAGTTGTATTTAGCCACTGCAAAGGACCTTAAATACTGTTTGGTTTAATCAAAATGTACTATTAATTTTCTTTCAACTTTTATATATCTACATTATATATCTAACTGTTAAAGTGACTCCCTAGTTATTAGGTTAGTTTGTTATGAAAATTTTGCACTTAACCTCACCAAAACTATAAAATCACATCAGATTTTCAGCTTTTAATTTTAATTTTGCTAAGAAATTTAGCTAATAAGCCATCACTGTTATTGCATTAAATAAGCATTAATTTAAACAAAAATTACACCCTCAAATAGTTATTATTTTATTGAAGTATATAGCACTATAATATGTTTTAAGTGTGCAACATTTAAAAAAACATTTATATTAAGTTTACCTTTTAAAATTCACACATCAGCAAGAATATGTGTTGATATGGGTTGATAATGGGTTGATGTCTAGGATATATAAAATACTCAAAAAGATGAACTCTATCTAAATATCTAAAAGCCCCATCAGATAATGGGGAGAAGAAATGTATAGATGACTCTCTGAGAAAGACCAGATTGCCAGCAGGCACATGAAAAAAATGCTTATCATCACTTGTCATCAGAGAAATACAAATCAAGACAATAATCAGATATATACCAGCAGCACATATCAGAAATACTGGGAACAGTGATAGTGCAGCAGTAAGGCATTTTCCTTGCATGCTACCGACCCAGGTTCAATCCCTGGCATCTCTTATGTTCCCCCCGGCCTGCCAGGAGCAATTTCTGAGCTCGAGCCAGGAGTAACCCCTGACTACAGCTTGTTCTGGCCAAAATTCAAAATATGAATAAAACATATTTTAAAAAATACTGAGAACAATCTGTATTGGCAGAGATATGGCAAAAAAGAAACTTTCAGAGCCTGAGCAGTGGTGCAGCAGTAGGACATTTGCCTTGCACGCAGCTAACCTAGGCAGACTGCCATTCCAGTCCCTGGTCCCCCAAGCCAGGAGCGATTTCTGAGCGCATAGCCAGGAGTAACCCCTGAATGTTACTAGGTGTGGCAACAACAACAACAACAACAAAACAAAACGAAAAGAAACTTTCATGTACTGCTGATGGGATGTTGTCTGGTTCAACTCCTGTGGAAAACAGATATTAAGAGTTCTCAGTAAATGCAGAATCAAGCTGCTTTATTCCAAGTAATTCCTCTTTTGGATATCTATGCCCAGGACTAAACACGTTCATTCAGAAGGATGCATGTACCCCACAACTCATTACAGTTTTCAATACAATAGTTAATAGTTGGAATCAAGCTAGATGTCCAACAATAAATGAGTAGATCATGAAGATGTGGAGGCTGAGGTAGGGTGAGGACATATGGGATAGACTCTGGGAACAATGGAGGAGGGAGGTTGAATCTGATGATGTGATTGGTGCTGAAATATTCTGTCTAAAATTTTAACTATGAATAACTTTGTAAACCACAATGCTTTAAGTTAAGTTTTAAAAAAGGAACTCTATCCTTAAACGTAAAAGTTATGGCTTTCATCTGATTTATTCACCCATTTTACTTTTTCCTTCCCTTCTGTTTCCAGTGGCTTATAATCTAAAAGTTTAATTTGATTTTTTTTAGTTCATATAACTGAACTCATGGAGTGCTTGCCATTCACTTAATTTTTCTAAGTATACTTTCCTCTACTATTCATTCACTCCTGAGACAAATAACAATATTTTCCAATGCACCACTGATTATGAACCCAAACATTATTTGGGAACTTATTATTTTCTTTATTTATTAAACTTTATTTAAATATCATAGTTTATGAAATCCATTGGGCATTCAATGTTCCAACATCAATCTCAGCACAAGTCCAACTTCCTCATCATCACTCTCCACAGTTTCTAATCCATTACTCAGCCTGCCCATTTAGCAAGCAAAATAAATTTATTTATATCATGTTACTTGATACAACAAAATGCAGATGGGATTATAAAATACTTTAGTAAAAGAAAATTTGTAAAAATTGTTGTATCTCGGCGCCGGAGAGATAGCACAGCAACAGGGCATTTGCCTTAAAAACAGAAGGACAGTGGTTCAAATCCCAGCATCCCATATTGTCACCTGAGCCTGCCAGAAACGATTTCTGAGCATAGAGCCAGGATGAACCCCTGAGTGCTACTGGGTGTGACCCAAAAACCAAAAAAAAAAAAAATTGTTGTATCTCATAATGGGTTCTTTAAAGTCATTGTACGGGATTTGCTAAGCTGTTTGTTGCTATTTGAGTCTTCTGTGTTTTTACCCAAAACATTATTTTAAAAAAATAAACAAAAAATTAATTTATGAAAATAATATAAGATTTATGGGACTGCATTAAGTTGAAAATCATCCCCCTTATTGGCATTCCATAAAAAGTAGAAAGAGAAAGGGACAACTGAGCATTTTATATTTCCTGCTTATATTCACAACCTCTAACACAAAAACTTCTGGACTAACTCCTAGTCTGTCCCCTCTTCTAAATTCTGAGAAAATATATATGTAAGGAACTTCAGCTCATTCACACTTGCTGTCCTCTTTCCCCTGCCTGTCTCTGTCATCTGGTGCTAAACAGCTTCATAGGCAACTACACAACTATATTCCACCAACCTCACATACTCAAAGAACTGAAAATGAATAAACTTGAAAGCATCTGTAGAAAAAAAAATGCTAAAACTCACTCAAATAGAATTAAAGATGCTAGAGAATATAGTAACACACACAAAACTACAATAAAATTGTGAGGTGTCTCCTGACCACAAGAAGCAGAACAGTCTAGGATTTATAGATCTGAAATAAATTTGGTAACTTGGCAGGTTTAAAAAGTTGTCATGAAACAGCTGTTTCTGTCAGAGGATGTAGAGTGTGACTCTGGGCTGTTACAACTCTTGCAGAAAGGGGAATCTGCCCCATCCATTCTGAGAATTCTACAGATGTTTAAGTCCAGACCTAACAATCTCAGACTATCAGAGGCCACTATTTTTGGAGTTTGGTATAGGACCTGGGCATCCTTTTTATCTTAAAAATGTTTTTATAGGGTCTGGAGCAGTGACACAAGTGGTAAGGCATCTGCCTTGCATGCGCTAGCCTAGGATGGACCACGGTTCAATTCCTCAGTGTTCCATATGGTTTCCCCAAGTCAGGAGCAATTTCTGAGTGCATAGCCAGGAGTAACCCCTGAGAATCACTGGGTGTGGCCCAAAAATAAAAAATGTTTTTTATAAACTGAAATGAAAAGGGGTACTCCTGGCTCTACACTCAGAAGTCACTCCTGGCAGGCTAAGGGGACCATATGGGATGTCAGGAATTGAACTGGAATCCGTTCAGTGTTGGCCACATGCAAAGCAAATGCCCTACTGCTATGCAATCACTCTGGCCCCAAGAAGGGACATTTAAACCTAAATTCTTAAATGACCAAAATGCTTCACAAGGCCAAAATATAATCTGGGAAACATAATCTGGGCCTTCTTTTCATTTCAGTTTATAAATCATTTTCTCTCTTATGCTTCATGCCTTAAAGTTAGATATCTTTTTATTTTTGAATATATATTTCTACAACCTATCTGATTACCTTATGAGAAATGCTTTGTGAAGCAAGACTATCATTGGAAGACTTTTTCTAGATTCTAATTGCTTCTAGCATTGGATAAATAGGTGGCAATAGAAATAGAAGGATAAGAATACTTGGGACTAATGATCAGTAAAACTGATAGTTTGGTACTGGACTGAATGTGGAAACAAAGGAGAAAAAAATATATTGTGATTCACATGCAAAATTTAGGTTTGTAGGCTGAACAATGCCACTTACTAATGACAAGAACAATGACCATCTGAGTCATGCAGAGATCATTCTAGCAATAACATGGAATCATTCTAAAAGTGTGGATGCATAGACTGGAAAGGACAGACGTCAGAGGTAAGCCTAGAACCAAGAACTTTACTGATTTTGTGCTTTGTTAATTCGGTGTCTGTGGTTGGGGGAATTCAGGAGCTACTCCCAGCCCTGTAATTAGGAACCTCTTCTAGCAGTCAACAGAACAATATGATGACCAAAATTGAATCTGGGCTCCTACAAAATAAATGTACTCTAACCAGTGGAGCTATTATTCCAGCCTGGGAAGCAAGTTGAAATGCTTCGCCTTGTGAAATATGGCAAAGGGAAACATTAGAAAACTCTCCTAGACAAGAAAGAAATTTAAAGTTATCGATGAGTTGAGTATTTCAAACTACTGAAAGTCCAGAAATGATATTCCATGGTTTCTGTAGGGAAACATAGCTCTAAACCCAAGAGACCTGGTTGACAAAATCAGGTTTGTTTTCCCATGCCTTTTATTCTATTAATATAACCATTAATATATTTGTAATTGTTCATGGTTTGCAGAAGTATATAGTTGTTTATAGTTTATAGTTGTTTAGTATTTAACTTCTGCTAAACTGAAGCTAGTTCATTTGGAGTTTTGAAGTTTTATTATTTATTATAATTATCACATAGATAATGACTTATAAATGTTAGTTAAATAAGTTCACTAAAATGCTATGAAATTTTAAATTCTAAAAGATGAAAAATATATCTTTTATCTAAGATATAAAACTTCATTTTAAATATATACATCAATTTCTCTGCCAAAATATTTTGGTAATTAAGGAGTATAAAATAAGATAAAAGCATAAACTTTCTTACTACCTACCTGAGGACCAAGTGGGATTTTACTCATTGAATAATCCTATATAAACACCTTACTGCTTACTAATAATTATTTTAACCTCATTCTTTCATGTGATTTTAAGGCAAGTCACTCATCTTTTCATCTCCTTTTCAGCAAAGATCATTTAGTCTAAAATATGTGCTTTCCCACCAATATGTGCTTTCCTTAAAAGGCTCTGATATCTGGTGCCAATTTTTTCTCTTCTTTCTGCTTTGAAGGTAGGGCATCTGGAAGCAATTTGCAATCAGTAGGTAAAACCAGAATATTGTTAAAACACATCTGGTATTATAAAGTTGTGGGACTACTGTTTGAACCTTCCTGTCTCCAAATTTTCTTCATGAGAAAATTTAGCTAAATTTATTAAACCTTACTAATAAATAACATATTTTTCTTAAAAATGAACACAATCCTAATTGGCACAAAATGAATGCTACAAATTGGGGCTGGAGTGGTGGTGCAAGCGGTAAGGCATCCCCTGGTGTCCCATATGGTCCCCCAAGCCAGGAACGATTTCTGAGTACATAGCCAGGAGTAACCCCGGAGCATCACCGATGTGGCCCCACCCAAAAAAAGAAAATCTCAGCTTTCTAATCAACTCTATGAAGTACCAGTACGTTATTATTCTATTGTTTTCCTCTTAAATGGTATAAATTTATTTATTTAATCAATTTATAGTGTATGTACAAAATCTTTCAAAGATTATTTACTTTTTGTATAAGTTAGACATTTTTTTTAAAAAAATCAGTCATTTGGGATCTTTGAGCATGCACAACCTCAGATATGAGGTTCCACAAAGAAACCAGGGTTATCTTATAACCTTCAGTTAAGCCAGAGCTGAGAAGAGCTCTGAGCAAAGGTTATTTATATTAAAAGACTTATTCAGGAAAGTGATGCCATCAAGATGGTGGACTATTAAACACTCCCCTTACTCTTCCACAGAAATACCAAAAAACAATAACATTAAATCCAGAGTACTGAAATATTATTGTGAGATTTCTATAAACAAACTAATGCTTGCCCTTATCCTTCACTCTACCCTACCCCACCTCACCAACCCTTGAGATAAGAAAAAAGATGGTCTAGCCAGTAGTTAGCATATAATATTCACCTGCCATCCCAACAGAATCTACACCAAAACTGAAAAACTTAACTAGAGAATTTTTTTTTTTTTTTTTTTTGGTTTTTGGGCCACACCCGGTAACGCTCAGGGGTTACTCCTGGCTATGTGCTCAGAAGTTGCTCCTGGCTTGGGGGACCATATGGGACACCGGGGGATCGAACCGCGGTCCGTCCAAGGCTAGCGCAGGCAAGGCAGGCACCTTACCTTTAGCGCCACCGCCCGGCCCATTAACTAGAGAATTTTTAGGAGAAAATCTAACTGTGCACAGGAGCAGCAATTAGAAGCAGGAGAAAGGAATGTGACCTGTCATTGGAACAAAGGCAAGACAGAACAGAGATTAATAGTCTAAGAAGCATTCCTAAACTGTTAAGATTCAGAAAGTTGTCCTGGGAAACTCAAGGATCAAAGAACATGCTTTGCATGTAGAATACGTCAGTTTGATTACTTTCCCAACACGCCAAAAGCACATGATAGCACTTTAATTGCACATTATTGAAAATTTGGGGCCCGGAGAGATAGCACAGCGGAGTTTGCCTTACAAGCAGCCGATCCAGGACCAAAGGTGGTTGGTTCGAATCCCGGTGTCCCATATGGTCCCCCGCGCCTGCCAGGAGCTATTTCTGAGCAGACAGCCAGGAGTAACCCCTGAGAAATGCCAGGTGTGGCCCAAAAACCAAAAAAAAATTTTTTTGAACATTTGGGTGCAGCCAAGCTACAGTCAAAAATCAGTGCTATGGACCTCATCACACCATCCAGCTAACGATAGGACACCTCTCAGGTCTATTTCAGACTTTAAATATAGTTTTTGCCAGACACTAGAAAGAGCAAATTCCTTGGTAGCTGTGTTGGTGTTATAGTTGCTTTGGGCATTTGTAGCTATGATCTCTCATTTGCAACACAGGCCTGTTGAACATAAATACTACAACCACTATCAGGCACCAACAATAGAAAATTCTGGAATGCAGCCCAGGTTCAACAGATTTCAGAGAGAAATGTGTTAGAGATAAAGCTGCTTCAGACCACAAATTCTCAGCAGTCGTCCCGAGTCATATAAACTCAGAGCCAGAGTGTTGCCAGAAATGAATGAGCATAGACTCTATAATGGTGCCTAAATCTTCACAAAATCATACTCCAACCTTAACATGAAATACAATGAAGAAACTTAGGAATTCACCTGCATTGATAAAGCCAAGAACTTAGTACATCAAAGGTTTTTAAATTCCCTTATGAACTTAAAGCAACAATAGCAAGAATGTTCACTGAAATTGGGAAATCAACATAAGAAAAGTTCAACAATAGAAGAAAAAGTAAAATGAATTATAAAAAGAAATTCAAACAAATTTAATCCAACTCTTAGCTATTGTACTGAGTGTTCCGATGAATAGCAGCATGCATATGCCTTTGTATTTTATTATTTAAATAATATCTTTATTTAAGCACCATGATTGCAAACATTTTTGTAGTTGAGTTTTAGTCATAAAAAAGAATACCCCCTTTACCAGTGTGTATATGAATGTTTTATATGAATATTTATATGTTCTGGTGATAGATATCCAAAAGGGATGTGCTAGGTCATATGGCAGCTAGGTCATATGCAGTTTACTTCAGATTCTCCATACTGTTTTTCGTAGGGGAAGTACCAGACAGTATTTCTATCAAGAGTGAATGAGAGTTCTTTTTTCACCACATCCATGCTAACAAAAATTGTTCCCAATGATTTTTATATGTGTCATCCTCACTGGTGTAAGATATCACATTCTCTCAATTTGGATTCCCCTAATGATCAGCAATGATGAGTATATTTTTTCATGTGCGTGTTGGCCATCTGCTGGTCTTCCTCAGTGAGGTATCTGTACATTTCCTCTCTCCACTATGCAGTGATATAATCAATGGCAAAATAAAGAAGTAAATGATCTTGATGGAAAAGCTCATAATATCATCAAATATGGAAAAAATCAAGACACATAAAAATGAGGAAAATTTAAGTTGTTTATTTGATATACACAATAGAAACAATTTCCAAATCCCAGAAATTCAAGAAGAGAAATGAGGAAGAAGAAATAATATTTCCTAAAAGAAATAACAATTGAGAACTTTCTCAATTTAAGGAGGGAGATTTTACCACAATTCAGAAGGCATAAATAATGGCAAACAAAATAAACCCAACATAACAACACTAAGAAACATTATAATAAAATGTCAAAAACAAGAGACAATGTGACAAGAGAAAAATTAATCATCAAATACAAAGGAAAAAAAAGAACAAAAATTATATTTATCAAGTGAACTCTATAAGCAAGATGGGAATAAAATTATGTATTCACAATACTAATGGAAAAAAACATAAAACCAAGAACTACAATGTTCATTTTAAGAGTAATAAAAGACATTCTCAGGGATGAGAGTGATAGTACATACAGTAGAGCAGCTGACGTAAATTTAATTCTCAGTATCACATCATACAAGTTGATAACAGTTAGCAGTGACCCCTGAGAGCAGAGTTAAGAGTAGCCCCTAAGTGCAATTGGATATGTCCCAAAACCCAAAAATCGAAACAATAAAAATTGTAATAGAGAGCTGAAGACATTTGTTTCAACTCTTATAACTCTCCATGTAATACTATTACCCTCCTATGAAAAACAAATTTTACTAAACCTCTTGAAACTTTCAAGCCACCAAATCATCCCAAGTAGACTGATATCTATGGCCTTTTTTAAATGGAGGCCAACACATCTCTAGCTCTACTAGAAGACCCAGCAGTCTCCACCTCTATCAGATATCCTCTGGTATATAAATTGCTCAGTTCCACACATATGAAGCCACCAAACCCCGAAATCATCTTACCTCCACAATTCCATATGTGACCATGTACCACTTCCAAATTTCATAGCACGTCTACTCAGTAGGAGCACAGCAAATTTGATGGGAAAGTTGCATAGAAACCCACCAAGCTAAATGAGTGAAAACAATAACGAAGAAAGCACAACTAGCAGCACCCAATTCAGCAAATCCCCAGACAATGACTTTTGTAACACCATGGTGAGATATAACAATGATGAAAAATGAACAATTTTCCAATAATTCCATTTGACATTTTGTTGCGGCAAGCAATATGAAATAAATTTGTGCCTGCTAAGGGGCAGGGTTGGGAGGGAGTAGGAAACTGGGGACTGGTAAACTGAAAATCAAACTGGTGGTGGAAATGGCATTGTAACATTGAGTGTCTGAAACAACTTTGCAAAGTGTTTAAATAAAATTAAATACATATGGAGGTTAAGTGGCAAAACTACCAAAATCTTTATATAAAATGGCACAAATACTTATAGACTATATGGCTAACAAATTCATTCATACCAATAATTTCTCTAAATATCAATATCTTATCAAAAGGCAAAGAGTGAATAAATGAATCAGAAGAAAAAAATAACTTTCTTCTTCTGTCTACAGGAAACAAATTTGAACTCTCATGAGGTATACTGGTTTAAAGTACAAGGTTAAAAACAATCATACAAGTTAATAGTAAACTGAAAAAAAAATGCCAGGGTGGCCTTACATTATCAGCCCAAATAGTTTTAAACAAAAAAATTAGATATTAAAAATGGACATTACATACCAGTAAGAGATCAGTAGATGAAAATAACTTAATTATGTTTAATGTTTTTGTTGACAATATATTGTACAATGCTACCAATAATGGTTTCTCATGTCCTAATTACAACACCATACATATCACCAGTGTCTCCCACTCTTTAAGAGAGGAAGGAAGTATAAAATGTATTTCATTCTTGGGGCCAGAGCTATATAGCACAGCGGTTGGTGTTTGCCTTGCATGCAGTTGACCTAGAACAGATCTGGGTTCGATCCCTGGCATCCCAGGAGCAATTTCTGAGAGCATAGTCAAAGGTAACCTCTGAGGATCACTGGGTGTGGCCCAAAAACAAAACAAAAAAATGTATTGAATTCTTATCAAGAGGAATCTACCAAATAAAGAAGTAGCAAAATTTATAAAGCAACTGCTATCATAAGAGAAGAGATAAATTATGGGAACCGAACATCATTTATCATACTACTCTTGCCATTAGACAGATCAAACAGACATTAATGATCAAAGTCATCAAAATCTTGATCACTAAAATCTTGTTTCTTTACTTACTTTGAACAGTAAAAAAAAAAAAAAAAGAGAGACCTAAATGTATGATTGAAAAATTAAAACTAAAAAACATGTGCAGGACTGTCCATCCACAAAAGATAATACATATTTTCTTCTCTAGTGGATATTGAACATTCTATGAGAAAAACCACCTGCTTGCTGGGGTATGTGTTCTATAAAGTCACAAAATAAAAATCATCAGTATGTTTTCAAACCACAATGCCATAAAGAAAAAAATTAATCATTAAATATTGGAAAAATCTCCAACATTTGGAAACTGAACAAAATATGTATAAACAGACACAGAGTCAAAAAGGAAATCAAGGAAAAAATAAATTTCCTCAGAACAAAGGAAAATGAGGAGGCAAGCTATCAGAAATTATAGGAAATAGAAATGGGAGTACAAAAGAAGAAATTCTTAGCAATTACATCAGGAAAAAAGAAATCACTCAAAATAGCCTAAAATTTTAATAAATAAGAAAAAGAACAGTAAGTAAATTCCTAAGCAATTAAATAAAAGTATACAACCAAAATTAGAGCATAAATTTTTATAGCAATAAATAAAACTGTCCAAAATGTAATTGACACCAGGAAGTTTTTTTTTAATAAACAAGGATTGACATATCCTTAGCTTGACTATGAGAAAAGGGGAGAAATTCAAATAAACTGAATAATATGGAAAGGAAGAAATTACCAGACACCTTAGAAGTACAAAAGATCATAAGAAGTTACTATTAACTAAGTGACATTTAGATGTCAACTTAGAGGAAAAGGATAAATTACTAGAATCAACTTCTCATGATTGAAAAAACAGGTATATGAATGTTAAAAATTAATAGGATGAATAATTTTGTTGATACATTTTTAAATTTACATGAAATAGATAAATTCTACAAATATACAAGTTATTAACAGTAAAAACTAAAAAAAAATTTAAGGGTAACATTGAAGAGGCCTATAAAAGTATAACAATGTTTTTTATCCCTACTATGTATTACTGACTTTACGTTAGAAAATTTTACCTTAGAGATAATGCTGAACTCTCTGCAAAAATTGAAATATTTTATTAAAAGTCTCTCTAGTTCTCTTCTAGACTAGACCAGACATACCCTTTCTCAGTCACTGGTCTGTCCTGGTTTACCAAAACTTCACTTTTCTTGTGTTTCTCATGCCAATAATGGTGCTCTGAAGTGTCTCTGATTGTTTTTTAAGGAGTCAGCCTCTCTGAAGTTCATGAAAAGAAATGACTTGTTTTATAGTTTAAGTCTTACCTATATTCCCAGTTTAATTGTTAATTAAACTAATTATATTTTAAATAAGGAACACTCAAAGTTGTTGGCTTTGAATCCCTCAAAAACAATAGTTAAATATCTACAATAAAGGGCCCAGAGAGATAGTACAGTGGTGTTTGCCTTGCAAGCAGCCGATCCAGGACCTAAGGTGGTTGGTTCGAATCTCGGTGTCCCAGATGGTCCCCCATGCCTGCCAGGAGCTATTTCTGAGCAGACAGCCAGGAGTAACCCTTGAGCACCGCCGGGTGTGGCCCAAAAACCAAACAAACAAATATCTACAATAAAGACTGTGACTTCATTTTTTAGTGTTTGACAACTGGCAGTCTTAATTCTTATGCTTCCATTTGTTTCCTCTTTGCTGGAGTCTGTGGAAACTGTTGAGAAAATCTGGGGCTTTATACCTTTATTATTCCTTGGAGAAAGTATAACCAGTCCATGCCTGGAAACTCTCATTCCACTCATTCCTTAAATATAAGAAAACCCAAAGCTAGTTTTATTCTTGCACTCTCATGTCATGTTGGATCCATCTGAGGCTTTCTCCAAAGCCTCCTTTATGCAGTAATAAAGCTATTATTGGTGTTTATGTGGCATCATAGTTGACACCTAAATATGAAGTAAAGGTCTTGGTTCAGCAAAATGATCACACAATGCAGGAGTATTTCTCATAAAATACATTAGAAAATAGCAGGGTTAGCATTTAGCAGTCTAATCAGTTCAGCACTTTTCAGGTCCTTGTCACAAGTTAGGTAGTAAAGATAAAAATTACAGGTTTTGTTTGCTTACATAAGATGTATAAGAATTCCCAATAATAAAAAATCTGAATTTTAGATATCATTAAGGCTAAATTTACATTTGAAGTGTAGAAACCAATAATCAATTCTGTCTACAAACAAAATGACCTTTTACATTATTGTACAGATCAGAAAATATCTGCTCTGGAATATTATTTTTTAATTAAAAAAAAGTCCCACTTAATATTACTTCCAACATTCCTAATCTCATAAAAATGGAGTAAGAGTTTTGCGTGTACAAGGACTCACATTGTATCCCAAGCAGCATAAGCCTCCCCTAGCACCACATGGAGACCCCCATTAGTCCCTGTATCTCTGGTGTCCAGCAGCATAAACTGAAACATTGAACCATTTGTCTGAATGTCACTGAGAGTGACTCTTGGGACCCTTGAGCACTGTTTGGGAGGATTAATTAATAGGCAAATGAACAAAACTTTTCAAAAAGTCAAACAAGCACCTAGCAAAATAGTTGCAAGCCACAGACCTCACAAAAGGATTCATAACTCCATAGTAAAAATAATTTGGATTTAGTTAAAATGACAAAACATTTTAT
This sequence comes from Suncus etruscus, assembly GCF_024139225.1. Classification (NCBI taxonomy): domain Eukaryota; kingdom Metazoa; phylum Chordata; class Mammalia; order Eulipotyphla; family Soricidae; genus Suncus; species Suncus etruscus. The sequence goes on from NC_064858.1 coordinate 15,798,789, forward strand.
AAATGGTATAAATATTTCACAGATATATGAGTCAAAAATACAGTACATAAAAAGATTTTCAATATTTATTGTTGTTTATAGAGCCAGGACCCAGATGAATAAAATTTTATAATTTGGTTGATGGGGTATAAAACATAAACTAAAGAGTGCTATTGAATTCCAATAACATGTGTTGCCTAATATCTGAGAAACAGTATTATATTGTATCTCAAATACAAAACTTTTCTTTAAATTCTATGGCTCTAGGCTTACAATTTTTATTTATTTTTTTTGGGGGGGGCCACACTCGGTGACGCTCATGTGACACTCCTGGCTATGCGCTCAAAAGTCGTTCCTGGCTTGGGGGACCATATGGGACACCAGGGGAACGAACCGCGGTCCATCCTAGGCTAGCGCTGGCAAGGCAGATACCTTACCTCTAGCGCCACCACCAGCCCCTAGGCTTACAATTTTTAAATATATTTTGAATGTATGTTGCAATGTATATGCAATTGTGTTTGTAAAAATATAATTGAAAACACTTTGAATTTGATGTTATCTAAGAAACAGTATAAATTATAGAAGCTATAAATACAGATTTAAAAGAAGAAAAAAATACCTAACCAAAATAGCAATGACAAAAAGCACAACTAAAAAATATTTTTTAATCATTTTTATTGTGACCAAAGTAAATTAGAAATTTTTCACAGTAATATTTAAGGTACATAGTGACAATGAAGAAGGGCCATTCCCACCATCAGTGTTGTCCTCCCTCCACCCCTGTTCTTGGCATGTATCCCTTTGCCCCATGAACTGCTAGTGTAACTGGTTCCCTCTGTGTGTAGCTTGTTGTAGATTGGGTATAGATTCTGTTGTCATTGACTTTGAGTTTGGTGTTTAAGTCTGATCATTTTTTGTTTCCACTCAATATTCATATAACTGTTTGCTCCTGGTACCATCCATTTTCTCCCCTCAATTTATGAGGCAGAAGATGATTCAAGTTCTGTGGTTCTGTTAGAAAAAGAAAAAAAAAAAAAGAAGGATGGGAAGGAGAGGTTACAAGTATTAATTTTAAAAAAAAAGGAAAATAAGAAGAAAAACAAACAAAACGAGCAATGACAAAAAACACAACAGCATCAAAAAACAACAACAAAGCAACAACCACAAGAAAGAAAGGAAAAGAAAGGAGGGCTGGTGTGCAAGGTTTTATGTTTATTATTTGTTTGTTTGATTGGTTGGGGGGGTTGGTTGTTATTGTTGTTGTTGTTTGCATAGGCACAGTAAGTATTGGGAAATTAAAAAGTGAATTCCCTTGACCCTAGAAATACAGGATTTATCCACTCTTGAAGAAGTCTTTATCTTTTGGAGATAAATATTAAAGTACTTCTATACTAATGAAAGATAATTGTGTCTTAGATTTGCTTATAAAAAATTTCAACAATGGAGAGGGGAAAATAAAACAAAGCAAAAAATCCCATGAGAGACTGAAGTAAATAGGCAAACGTCTAGATAAAACAAGACTTATTAATGAGTTAAGAATGTTTGATTTGGGGCCCGGAGAGATAGCACAGCGGTGTTTGCCTTGCAAGCAGCTGATCCAGGACCAAAGGTGGTTGGTTTGAATCGCGGTGTCCCATATGGTCCCCCGTGCCTGCCAGGAGCTATTTCTGAACAGACAGCCAGGAGTGACCCCTGAGCACCGCTGGATGTGGCCCAAAAACCAAAAAAAAAAAAAAAAGAATGTTTGATTTGGGGAATTATTGTGATTAACTCATTACAATTTTCTAATTCTTTAAGTTTTGAGTTTTTCTTAATAAATATTGAATTAAAATATGTATACAAATATATATGTATACATTTCATGTATATACATGAATAAAATTTGGAAGAACAAATACAAAACTCAACTATCCATACTTCAACAGTGTAGAATTGAAGTGAAAGAAAGAGAAACTCTCATTTTACTTAATAAACTTGTAAATTTAGGTAATAATATTTTTATTTAAAAGCAATGTAATATTTGGGGCTGGAGTGATAGTGCACTGGGAAGTGTCCTTGCTTTGAATGTGACTCAGGTTTGACTCAGGTTTGATCTCCAGTATTCCATATGGCCCTCTAAACCCCACCAAGAGTAATCCCCAGGAATAAATCCAGAAGTAAACTCTGAGCACTGCCACGTATGGCTCCAAAATCAAAAATCTTAAGATAAATAACAATGTAATCTTAAATAGTTAAAAATCTTTTACAACCAATTTTAGTTGGTAACGTATTATATTTGTAGTCTCTTTACATATTATGAGTTTTTAAATGTAAAAACTTGAAGAAATCTTGACTTTGCTATAAATTTGCAGAGGTAAGAACATGTAAAAATGTGTTGTGAGAGGCCCTACAACTAATAGGACATTTGTCTTGCATGCAGTCAACCAGGGTTCTATGCCTAGTATCTCATAAGTCCTTTGAGCCTGCCAGGAGTAATATCTGAGGGAAGAGCCAGGAGTAAGCCCTGAGCACCACAGAGTAGGCCCAAAAACTTAAAAAAAAAAAAAAAAAACTGTTGTGAGTCTAATCCAGAAAACCTTGTAAATAACTGATACAGATTTTTATGGACTTTTAAGCAATTGCATAGTCTCATCTCCTGGATTTTCATTTGTTGTCTTAAATTATCTAAATTAATTTGAACAAATTACATATAGTAAATATAAAACAATGGTCCAGAAGAGTGAATTTACCTGCTCAGTTTTTGAATTTTCAGTCTTTGAAGAATATATTTAATTCAATTCATAACCACTAGAGCTCAGTGTCTTCTTTAAAATATGAAATTAATGTCTTTCAGAAAAAAAATAAAGACAAGACTTAGTCTAAGTTAGTGCTTAAAGAGACTGTTTTCTGAGTGCCTCTATTTTTAAAACAAAATTTCAGGGAAATTTGTGAAAGATTATGTTATGAATGAAATTCCTCATTCTTCTGAAATGACAAAAGGGAAGTATGTATTTTATAAAGAAATGAACTTTAACATTTAGAAATGAACATTTAACTTTAGAAATGAACTTTAGCATTTAATCATTATTTTAATTTCTCCTAGAGTATTTTTCTATAAAGTGCTAGATGAACTCATGAAAGAATATGAGAAATGAGCCACCTTTCTACCACTCTCTATTGAATGAGTCTGGATAAGCTAAGACATGGAGTTTGTTACTCGGTACTTGTATGATTAGCAACTTTTATTTCTTTTGTGAGCATAATTTTTTAATAGAGAACATCCTAGTTATAGATTTTCAAGTGATTTCAAGTTAAATACAATTATTGAAATATGCTTCATTAGGTGTTCAAGCAGTTCTGTCATCCATTGGAACCTTTTAGTTCTCACAGTTTCTCTTTCATAGTAGCAGAATGAAAGATTGTTTATACCTCTTGATATGACAACTTTATGCTGTTTTTCCCCATCTCCTGAAGGAATTTGAAGAAAGTTTACAGACCTACCTTGACTAAAAGAGAAAGAGGAACATCCACAACATTTGCAAATTTTCTGCATCAATGAAGTGCTAGAAAGTGCAACATCCCTTTTGATGGCTTTCTTCTTATTTCCACAGGAAAAGGTCTGACTCATCAGGCCACACACTCAATGGAATGGATTTGGCATGCTAAGTCTTTGCACAGGTGATGTGCAGTCTCACTCTCATGGAACAGATCATCTGTGCCAGTGAAGTCCAGAGAGCCTGACCCTGCCAGGGCTTAGGTCTCCATTTTCTCTTTTCTATGAACCAGAGAGATGCTCTTAGGTTTGCCTGTTATCCATTGAACAGGGTTGTAATTAATCCCAATGTTCACAATGACTATGGCCAGAAAGTCTTAATTATAAATTATTATAAATTAAATTATAATTTATAATTATTAATTTATATACTTTATATACTTAAATAAATTTTCCTTTAGAATATATATTTATATCATAGATATTATATTCTGTTTAATTCTATTATGTAAATTTATATCATTATAAATTATTCTCTTCTCAACCTTTTTTTAGTCTGGTTATTTACTGCAGATTAAGCTTGTGGGATACATCTAGGGAAGAATTGATGACCTGAAAGAGAAAGCAAGACTCATTACAACTCTTCCCCAAAACGATTTTTAACAGGGAATCAAAACATACAAGAGAGAATAAAGAAGTATTTTCAAGCATGCAGAAGAGCGAGAAAATGTGCCATTCTTCTCCTGTGACTGCAATATATGTATAACCAACTATAAGTGAATCTAGCCAGAAACAGACAAAACTTCAACAATAGTGCTTCCACACCAATAATAAAAATCACCCAGAGTGCTGATAAGATAGTACAGTGGATAGGCATTTGTCTTGCACTTAGTTCAATCCCCAGTTTTCCATTTGGTTCCTTGAACACTGCCAGAAGTGATCTCTGAGTCCAGAACCTTAAGCACAAATATGTTTGTCCCAAAAACACAATCAGAATAGCACCTAGAGCAGGGGTCTTCAAACTACGGCCCTCGGGCCACATGCGGCCCGCAGAGGAGTCTGATCCGGCCCGCCAGCAGTAAGTGCTGTTTGGTTGCCAAGATACCTGCCAGCATATACACTCAGTGTATATCCAAATATCAGGAACCATGCACTCAAAATGGTAACCATCTTTGGTAGCACTTATGCCTGTGAACAGACTTTTTCAAAAATGAAACATCTGAAATCTCCAACCAGATCAAGATTAACTGATGCCCACTTGCATCACTTGTTACGGCTGGCAGTGACAAATATGGACCCGGACATTGACCATCTCATTAGCCAAAAGCAGGCCCACAGTTCCCATTGAAATACTGGTGCGTAATCTGTTTATTTATAAATGGTTTTCATTTTATTTATATAAGATATGTGCAGTGTGAGTAGAAATTAGTAGCTCATATAGTCCGGCCCTCCAGCTCTCTAAGGGACCGTAATCCAGCCCCCACTTTAAAAAGTTTGAAGACCCCTGACCTAGAGGGATAGGAAAGGGAGAAATATACTCTGGCTCTCATAGAGATAATCTATGTTCTTGTTCAGGAACTTCAAACCGTGTCAGGAGCTTATAAGTTTTCAATTTTGTCTTTGCTTTAGGATGAAGTAGTATAAAGAGGAAGATGATGAAGATGCTAGTAAATACAAACATAAAATGTTTATCACAAATATTTTTATTTCATTTTATCATATTTATTTTATGATAAACCTAAAATGTTTATCAAGTTTCAAAGAAATATTTGGTATCAGGGAAAAATTATCCGAGGTATGCATATTGCCTTCACATATGTAAACAGTCCTATAGATCTCTAAGTAGATCCAATCTCTATGTAGAACTGATCTCTACCTAACATTGACATCATGCATGTTGATGCCTGTATAAACACTGAGGTCTGCCTCTTGCAAAATGTGTGCCTTCCTTTCCTGGTTAATAATGAATAGATTAGCACACATTTAGTTTTCCTTCAAGTAGATGCATATACACACTTATATGCTTTTAAAAAATAGTTGTATGAGAGATTTTCAAAAATAGATTTCCACACCTTTCCATCCCATTTATCTCTTCATTTCCTAAAAGGACATAATATGTGTATGACAGAGAACAGTAGTGTACTACAGTTAGAATTCCAAGATTAAGTAAAATTAAACAAAGCAAGATCCCCAGTTAAATCAGAATTTTGAGTTTGATTAAAGTATCATTTTGTGTAATTATGTCTTATTCGGTATTTAGGGGGAATACTTTTTATGTATTACTTCTCTAAAACTCAAATTAGGGGCCAAAGCAATTGTGCAGCATGTAGGGTGTTTGCCTTGCACTCAGCCAATCTAAGTTGGATCCACAGCAACTCATATGGTCCACAGAGCATCATAGGAATGACTTCTGAGTGTAGAGCCAGGAGTAACCCATGATCACAACACCACCTGGTTTGATTCAAAAACAACAACAAAAAAACCCTCAAAGTAATGGAATTCCCTGGTTTTAAATATAGACTGTATATTATAATCCTACTTTAGAAGAAACAGTACTATAGAAGTCAAAGATTTCTCAAAAACTTATATTTTATTTAAATTAAGCTTTCTGGATAACAAGATAATGTATAATATTACCTTCTTTTGTTTCTTCCTCTAATGAACCTGAAGGATATTGTTTTATATAAATAATTAAGATGATAAGCAAGTTAAAGAAAAATGATGATATGTAATTTTATTATGAAGAAAATAAAATCTGGTATACAATAAGGGTATCTGGGTAGAAAGGGCTATTAGATTTTATAGTTAGAAAAGTCATCTTTTTAAAAATTCATTGAGCTTCTATGGTTTACAATACTGTAATAACGGTTTCTCATGTACATAAGCCCAATGCCACTAATCATCAGTTTAATCTCCTCAGAGGAGTTTTCTGAAAAGGTAACACTTGAACTACTCGGTCTGGAAGAAGGAAGGTGGAGGTAAGGTTGCATACAAATAAATTACAAACAAAAAAAGCATAAAGTCCTAATTTCCTAAATTTTTATCTCATCTTTGATGGTTTCAAAACAACTTTATTCTTACATAGTTTGGAAGCTTCAAGTCTGAATACAAGGAATTTGTCAAGCCATCCTGCCTTTAAAGGCTCTAGAGAGAGAATCTGTTCCTTACCTCTCCCAATTTCTGGTGGCTGCCAATACTTCTTGGTTTGTATTCAAGTCACTATGATCTTTAGGATCAGCACCTTCCAATCTTTTCTTTCTTGTGTGATTAGTCTTTCTCTGCCTCCCTTTCATAAGGGCATTGGTGACAGCATTTAGGGTCTACCAGATACTTTCAACTAACTTATCCCCCTAGCTAAAGATTTAATCATGCCTTTTAAAACACACATAGATGTGCACTTGAATACACATATATTCTTGTGTCATATATGTTAACTCTTACAAGTTTGGGGAAATAAGACAATGTTTTGGGAGTGTTTTTTCAGTTTACTACATATGGAAAAGTACTTGGCACATTTTAATAATGGGTGTGGCTATAATAGTATGAGTATAGGTGTGGAGGTCCTGAATCTGAGTTGTGTAAGGAGTTTGATGAACTATCAGGGTTCAAGTTTTAAGTGGATGTCAATGGTTTTTCAGTGCAAGATTTTAAACAGATTGGGTTTAATTTTTAAATGGCCAGCCACATGTGGTAACCAATGGTCCATCAGTGTTCAGAGTTTGGACTCAACAGTGTTCAAACACCATTCAGTGATATATTTGAAAGGACTATGTGGTGCTATAGGATGAACTCAGGGCTTTGCATATGTGCTCTAGCATTGAGCAATCTTCCTGAACTAAGGTTAACCTCTTTTTTATTATTATTATCTGGCAACTATACAGAGGCCTGATAGTAATAGAAGCAAGAGTAATAAGAAATAGAGCCAGGAATGTGGCTCAGATGTAAAACACATGCTTTCTATATGCAAGACTTTGGGTTTGATCTCCAATACCATGCACAAAAACTTAAAATAAAATCACTCTACATAATGATAGGATACAAGGTTAATATTTTCTATAGATAAGATGAATCTTGTTATTTGGATCGCTTAGTTGAGGAATACAATGGGAGAGGAAGAGACAAAGAATAGAGGGTACAAATTTTGGAGAGAGAGGTATAAAGGCCTACAAATAATTTGATAATTAATTTTATTTTGTGTTAAGCCCACAATCCATGCAACTCGGGGCTTACTCCTGGCAGTACTCAGAGGCCAATATGTGATTCTAAGGATCAACCCAGTGTTGACTGCATGCAAGACAAGTGTCTTAACCTCTGTGCTTTTGTTTTTAGCCACATAATTTATTTAAAAATATATCACAGAGTTCTTTTAGTTTTGGGACTAGCTGTTAACAAGTGAGCCAAATGTTAAAATCTTGTGGAATTGGGAAAGAATGCTCTAAAATCAAGTAGGAGTGGATTTTGTCTTGTCTTAAAATGCTTTCAGTAAAGTACTCATAGTTCTTCAGGAAAGAAATATTTATTTTTCTTCTTTCCAAAATTGAGTTTTAACAATGGCATCACATTTCAGAGCAAGGTTAAAAAGAATGAAAGCCATGCTGTTAGAATGATTGACAACAACTTGATGTGTGTGTACCTGTTAATGCCATAAACATTTCCCACTCTGAGTGAGGCTCACTTGACAGGTAGCGTCTTTCATGTTCAATTTGAAATATGTCTTAGTCACCAGGATATCTGGTGTTCAATGATGCTTTCTACTGCACGGTGTTCATCAATAAAGAAAGAATAGCAACAAATCAATAGCTGTGTTGCAAGTTAGCCAGAGATAAGAGTAACTTAGAGAATTGTGGTCAGAAAATTACTGCTAATCTATGTTCTGTCACCCTTACTAATCAGCAATGACCATTACAAGCCATTCTATTCCTTTGGATCTCCATTTTCTCAAGTGTCAAGTATAAATGTTGTTGAGAAGTTAAAGTGATATTATTAATGATCAATAATTTATTGTATGTTATTGTATTTGTGTGGTTTAAGTATACATGTTAAAATAGAATATAATTTTCTTGACAAGTTTAAATAAAACCAATATAATTTTTTTTTTTTTTGGTTTTTGGGGCCACACCCGTTTGATCCTCAGGGGTTAGTTACTACTCCTGGCTAAGCGCTCATAAATTGTCCCTGGTTAGGGGGAACATATGGGAAACCAGGAGATCGAACTGTGGTCCTTCCTTGGCTAACACTTGCAAGGCAGACACCTTACCTCTAGCGCCACCTCACCAGCCCCAACCAATATAATCTTTATCAATTGCTAATGGATCCTCTAAGTTTTATGTGATGTCCTTTACCAAGAAAAGAAAGTAGCCAATCCTCAGTCTGACAGAATTTTGACCTCTAATTTTATATGCCAAAGTTAGACATTCTCATCTCTTTTTGTTTGTTTCTGTGTTTTTTTGGGTGACACCCAGCCCAACTCAGGGTTTACTCCTGGCTCTGTGCTCAGAAATCACTCCTTGCTCAGGGGACCATATGGGATGCTGGGGATCAAACATGCATGCTTTCTGGGTTATCTGTGTGCAAGGCAAACGCCCTACCACTGTGCTTCCATGTCAGCACTAGTTAGGTATTCTTAAGTATATTATTGCACATAAATCACTAAAATATTATATTATTAATAAAAATTTACTCAACCACATTAGAACTTAAAAATAATAATTGGTGAGTGATTCTGTCTGAGATAAAAAAATGAAGTTTCATGTGATTATTTTAGATTTTTTTGATGCTAAATAACTCATTGGTTCAAGTAGATTTTAGTAGATAATTGTGATCAAATATATACAGCTCTCAGTTGTATTTGTAGCTAATCTAGATGCTAGGATGTTGGGTGTTGGAGAAAGCATAGAGAAATTCTTTTATCCTCTCATACATAGCATTATCTAAGTCAAATAAAAATGATTACTCATAAGTGTAATTTTATTTTCTCCATAAGTTCTTTCATCTATAGTGTTTGCAAAATTAGAAACATTTATTAAAATATATGCAAAATTAAAAGTATCTATGAGAAAATAATGAAAATAAATAAATAAAATAATAAAAATGTAATATAAGTCTAGTCATAAGTTAAATTATTCATTTTAAATATTACCCAGTTCTGATCTTAAATATATTGTCAACTTTTGTCTGTTTTCAAAAGTCCAACTTAAATAGTTCCTTTTGTTTTCATATGGATTTCTGGTTTGAATAAGAGATTAAATGTAATAATTAATTTATAATCAATATTTTCTAAGTATATGGTACAGATAGTTCTGGTTTTGAACTTAGAGTGCAGTACTAACAGAGATATTAAAATTAAGACACTAGAAACTCTTTTTGTGAGCACTATAGTGGAAGTTCATGGTTTTTCTTTCTTTTTTCTTTTTTTTCTTAATAATTTTTATTTTGACCAAAGTGAATTACAAATCTTTCACAGTAGTATTTTAGGTACATATTGCCATTGAATCTGGGGCATTCCCACCACCAATGTTGTCCTCCCTTTACCCCTGTTCATTGTTTTTCTTGTCTTGAGCACTATATTGGAAGTTCATGGTTTTCAAATGCATTCTGCACCTGTTACTGTGCATTGTTGTAGATATATATAAAGAACAATAGATTGAACACCTACTCAACATAAAAAGTTGTATCCATTGCGAAGTTCTCTTTGAAGTATAAAAAAAATATAAGATTTGTGTTCCTACTCTTCCACTTAGTTTCTTCTCTTCTCCTCACTATACTCTATGGTCAATAGTATTTAAGACAATTATCATTTAGACCATTGTGTTTCTTTGTGCAGTTATTCTAAAACCCACATGTAAGAGATATCATTCTGTATTTATTGATCTTCTTCTGGTTTACTTTATTTACATAATATCTTCTAGTTCCATCCATATGGATAATAATTGCATAATTACATCATTCATTATAACTATGTAGTATTCCATTGTATATATGTACCATATCTTCATGATCTACTTGGCTATTGTTGGACATCTATATTGATTCCAGTATTGTATTGAGTGCTGCAATGAATAGCAGTGTGTATACATTCTTTTGGATGAATGTTTTTCTGTCTTGGGGATAAATACCCAAATGGGAGATTGCTGGGTCATATGGCTGCTCAATTTTTAGTTTAGTGAGAACCTTTCATACTGTTTTCCATGCGTGTTGTATCAGGCAACATTCCCATCAACAATGGAGAAGAATTCCTTTCTCACCACATCCTAAGTAACAGAGTTTGTTCCCAGTACTTTTAATATGTACCATGCTCACTGGTGTAAGATGATATACCATTGTTGTTTTAATTTGGATTTCTCTAAAGACAAGTGATGATGAATAGTTTTTCATGTGTCTGTTGGCCACCTGTTGCTCTTCTGGAGACAAGCATCTGTTCATTTCCTCTACCCATTTTTTGATGTTCTTTTTAGGTTTTGTGGAGCTAACCTTTGTGAGTGCTTTGTATATCTTAGATATAAAATCTTTATCTGATGTTTTGAGTGCAACATTTTTCTACAATTTAGTTAGCTGCCTTCTAATTTTAACCCATTTTATTTTGCCATAAAGAAACATTTTGCTTTGATGTACTCCCATATATTTAGGTTTTATACTATAGCTCTTGCCATTGGGATCCTATCAATAAAGATTTCTTGAGATCTAAGTCTTGGAATGTTCTGTTTATGTTTTCAATGAACTTTTTGGATTCTGTTCTAATCTCAGGGTCTTTAATCTACTTTGAATTGATTTTTGTGTGAGGTGTGAGATATGTATCAATTTTTAATTTCTTACACATGGTTCATATGTTCCAATATATGTTGAAGATACTGTCTTGGTTCCATTTCAAATTCTTGACTCCTTTGTCAAAGATTAGTTGACAATATGCTTGGGAGTTTGCTATTGGATATTTCTTTCTGGCCTATTTGTCTAAAAATCTGTCTTTGTTCCAATACCATCTGGTTTGATCACTATGGCTTTGTGGTAGAGCTTCAAATTAAGTAATGAGATACCTCCTAGTTTTTTATTTTAGAATATTTATTTGGCTATTTTAGGCGTTTTATGGTTTCACACTAATCTTATATAGATTGTTCTAAGTCCTTGAAGAATGTTGTCTGAATTTAAATAGAAATTGCATTTAATCTACAATGTAGTTTAGGTAAAATGGTCATTTTGATGATATTGATTTTTCCAATCTATGAACATGGAATACTCTTTTATATACTTAGGCCTTCTTCAGTTTTTTTCTGAAGTGTTTTGAAGTTTTCTTGATATAGGTCTCTCACCTCTCTTATTAGGTTAATTCCTAGGTGCTTGATCATTCTGGACCCTATTTTTTAAATATTTTATTGTGATCAAAGTGAATTACAAATCTTTCACAGTAATATTTAATGTACATAATGACAATGAATTAGAGCCATTTCCACCACCAGTGTTATCCTCCCCCCACCCCTGTTTTCAGCATGTATCCCATAACTCCTCCCTTTGTCTCATGGACTGTTAGTGTAACAGGTCTCCTTTGTGTATAGCTTGTTGTAGATTGAATATCGATTCTGGTTGGTTTGGGTTTGGTACTAAGTTTGACAATTTTTATTTCTACTCAATGTTCATATGACTGGTTGCTCATGATACCATCCTTTCTTTTTCTGGGATAGACTCTTTGTTCTCTTTCTCCTTAGAGTCTTTATTTGTATAAAGGAATACAACTGTATTTTGTGCATTGACATTATAGCTGTTTACCTTACTCTATTGGATTATTGTTTCTAGAAGCTTTGCAGTGGACTCTTTAGGGTTTTCAGTGTATTACATCATGTCAACTGCAACCCATAGATCGATCTTCATTGTTGATATGTGTGTGTGTGAGAAAGAGAGAGAGAGAGAGAGTGTGTGTGGAAGAGAGAGAGAGTGTGTGTGTGTGAAAGAGAGAGAGAGAGAGAGAGTGTGTGTGTGTGTGTGTGTGTGTGTGTGTGTGTGTGGTGGTCGCCTCTGTGTCTGTCTAATGTCCTTCTGTTATTGTATATAATGCTTGTCTGTATTGTATGTAGTCCTCCCTCATTTATATAACTTTTCCTTTACCTCCTCTCTGGCTTTACCACTTTACAAATCCTTTTCTATCTTTTGGCTCTCTCATCCATGATTTGTTATTAGTCCCTACTTAACGCTTTTTACCCTCATTTCTTAACTCATCGGGAGCCAGAATATTCCCCTCACTCCAAACCCCTTCCAGCCAGCTTCCAAAACAAAGGATGGTCTCCCTTGCCTTAGCCCAGGAAGAAGCTGCCTCTGTCACTGCTGCTGATTTACTCTCAGTGGTCTCTTCCCTACCACCTCCCTTTGCTGTGCGTTGTTGCTCTCTCTACTGGTTTTGGCTTTTGAAATATGCACATCTATAGGACATTCCTGATTCGTGATTACTGCAAGATATTGTTTTCAGATACCATGAGATCACCCCTTTTGGGGATTTGTTTAGTAGGAAATTCTAGTAGATAAGTTTCTCTTGGGTTTTGAGTTCATGTTAGAACCAGATTATAGGGATTGTTTAGCTTGTTATTTTTTGTTTGTTTGTTTTTGGGGGCCACACCCATTTGATGCTCAGAGGTTACTCCTGGCTAAGTGCTCAGAAATTGCCCCTGGCTTGGGGGGACCATATGGGACGCCGGGGGATTGAACTGCAGTCCGTTCAGTGGCTAGCGCTTGCAAGGCAGACACCTTACCTCTAGCGCCACCTCACCAGCCCCTAGCTTGTTATTTTTATCCCCACGTTCAGCAGTAGTATTTTGTTCTTTTTTGCATAGGCACATTAAAATGGGGGAAGTCTTACATACAAAAAGAAGTTCTTAGGTATAGATATAGAAACTCCTAAATTTTTTATTACAGAAGAACCTTTCACTCTGGAAATGTGTCATAGTGACTTGTCCTAGGCTTGCATCAAACAGACATTGGCTGTTCACCCTTTAACCTTGGGTCCCATCTTTGTAAGTGACACATGTTTTTGCACCAGCACCAGGATTGAATTTCTACCAGAGAAAATCTTAATGCTGCCTGGGCACCAATTTGCTCCAGGGAGGGTTCATATGAGACCTTGTTGACTTGGAAACAACAACAAATTGTTTTCAGTGTGGATTTCCTGGTCTGCAAGATAATGGTGAGATAAAACCAGAAGATGCTCCATGACACTCTGATTTCAACAGAGAAACTGTAAAAACAAAAACAAACAAACAAACAAACAAAAAAACCAAGATTCTAATAACTAAAGACTGTGATTGAGAACTTCTTGTAGGACCATGAAGAAAGATTTTAAGGTTTGACAGCTTAGTATGCCTGGAGCCTATAGTTGGTCTTATAGTAAGATGTTTCATGGGTAAGAATACCTTGCTTTTAGGCCAAAGATTTATTTTTTCTATTTTTCTCATCTTTTGCTGCACCTATGCAAAAAAACCTGCCACCTTTTAAAAAAAAATTATAGATAGGAACTCTGCCCTTTTCATAGAACCCTGGGACACAAGTTATCTGTTCTACCTCATATTTCTAATTTGTTCTATAAAATTAAAAAGGGGAAAAGGGGCTGGAGAGGTGGGGCAAGTGGAAGGGCGTTAGCCTTGCATGTGCTAACAACCTAGGACAGACGTGGCTTCCCATATGGTCCCCCAAGCCAGGAGCGATTTCTGAGTGCATATCCAGGAGTACCCCTGAGCGTCACCAGGTGTGGCCCAAAAAATAAAACAAAACAAAAAAAGGGATCAAGAAGAAAGGATTGGGCCAAAGGAAAAGTGCTTTGGTGGCGATAAAATAGGACAAAACTAAATAACCAAGCCAACGTCAACAACAATGGAATAAAGAGACCTAAACTCTAACAATCTAAAATTCAAATGGTCCTTTTATACTGGCAGTCCAGTGGGAAAAAGGTGGTGGTACAGGATACACTCTAGGAACATTGGTGGAAGGAGGTTTACACTGGTGATGAGATTGTCCCTGATTCATTGTATGTCTGACATCCAACTGAAGGTCTTTGTAAATCACAATGGTTTCAATAAAATAAATTCTTTAAAAAAAGAAAAAAAAACTCTCATCTACTATTGATAGGAATGTCATCTGGTTCAGCTTCTGCGGAGAGCAAAATGTGCTAGAATTATCCTTAATGTACCAGTAGTTATGTGCAATTGCAGGATTGGGAGGACTTTCTGTTTGTCCCCTGAAAGAAGGACAGAGCTAAATAGCCAAACCACAGATTCAAAAACACTAAAATCATGAGACTCAAACTTTAGCAATCAAACTTATAAAGATGCCTGTCGAAATGGCAGGCTTGGAGGCAGAAACATGGAAAGGAACCAGGGAACATTTGTGGGAGGTGGTTAACACTGGTGATGGAATTGGTGCTGAAACATTGAATGTCTAAAAGTCAACTATGAATAACTTTGTAAATCATAGTGCTTTGATAAAAAAGTAAATAAAATGCAATCTATGGGGAAAAAAATGAGATCCTAGACCAGAAAAAAAAGTATGATGTAATAAAAACAAACAACAAAGCAATACTCAATGAAATCAACACCTTTCTAAGGTGTTAGTATAATTAACACCTATCAGCAGGATTATCATTCATATTTTAAGGAACATGAATATTCATATAAAATCAAGAACTTAGTCAGTTCATACCCTTGAACTAGTGTAGTGTTAAATAATTAGTGATGGTTGCTGGATGGAGAAGGATGGAGGCCTTTATTCTTAGGCCATGGCCACGTGGCTTCATCCCCCATCAACCAGTGGGTATGGAATCCAGGAAAGCGACGGGTATTGAACTCACTCACAGGCAGGCTTCAGGAAGCATCAACTTTATTCATGCCCTATCCACCACATGTGTGGCCTATATCATAACCTTTTAAGCATTCAGCCATTCTTAGCTAGCCCTGCATCTTAACTCCTGTCAGCCATCTTCCCTTTGACCTCCATGCTGGCAAAAGACCAAAAGACCCAAAAAAGGGCCCTCATCCCCTCTGGTCAAAACCTTTTCTACCCTTTCAAAGACCCCTCCCAGGAAATGAGCGGGGTCTTGTAGGTAAGGTCAACTTACCTAGGAAGAATGGAGGGATGAGGCTTCAAACTAGTTTTGCAAGAAACTCTAAAGAGGTCTCTTTAAAAGATAAACTTCTCAACACTTTACCAGTAAGTATGGTATACCTCAACGTTCTTACAGTAGTAGTCTACTACATGTTAAAGGTCTGATTATTCCTAGTTTACTATGAGTTTTCTGTTTGTTTTGTTTTTTGGGGGGGGGGACTGTATAACAGGTGGTCATTCTCAGAGCTTAATCCTGGCTCTATGCATACTCAGGGAGCTCTTCTGGCAAGGCTCATGGGACTATCTGGGGTTCTAATATCTAATCTGGATGAAACCCAGATTATATGTATGCAAAGCAAACACCTGGGAGAGATAGCTATACTATCTCTCCAACCAGTTTTGTATTTTGTAAATAATGACTGTTTCATTTATTTTAAATGCCCTCTTTCCTTCTATTCAGGTGATTTCTTTTACTTATGAATACAGATATTTTAACATCTACAATATAATATTTTCTTTTTGTGTTTGTTGTTTTAGGTCACATTAGGACACAAGCTCTATTTTCAGAGATCATGCCTGTGGTGCTCATGGGACTATATATAGTGTTGGATATATGGTGTATCTGAGCCATGTGCATGGCAAGAACCATACCCATTATATTATCTCTCTGGCTCCAATAAAATACTTTCTAAAAAATAAAGCCAACATTTTTAGTATGAAACATACTTTTATAGACCTATTCAGATCTCTCTTTAAATGTTTAGTCTCCTTACTCTTATTAAATTGTATATTCATAGGATTTATATATTTCATAAAAAATTTAAATGTATGGCACAGTTATTAAGACTAATAATTTTAATTTATATATTTGTAAACAAGATACAGTTTTTGAAAACTTTGCAGAGAAGCCAATGATGTCAGATTCTCAGTGATCTGGCTGCTTAGCGTGGGGAAAGATAACAGAGGATGAGCATGAACAAATCAGACCATCCATATCGGGCCAACTAGGAGCACCTAATAGGAGCTTATTTGATTTATTTTAGCTGAGAATGAGATACATATAGTGTGTTTCAGCCAACCAGGGTAGGGAAAAGTAGGGTGTGATCTCTGTGTATTTAAAGAAAAGGAAGGTGTGAATTCTGTGTGCTTATTTATAAAAATTGATAGCTTATTATTGATTTACAACTTTGTGGCATTTCAAAAGTTTAGCTTTATTTATCTACATGTGTGTCAGCAGCTCCAATTTAATAAAAGACCTCTATCATAAATGGTATATAAAGGGAAAAAAATAAGAAAACAAAAAATGCTCAAATACATCAGAACTGGAGAGTTGTCTACAGAACTAAACTTACCTAGGGTTTAGGGGGATGGGGTGAATGGGTAGACTACTTGGATTGAATAGATTATTTGAATTGAGGAAAGCAGTCACTCTAGTGGTAGGTGTGGTGTTAAAAATATGCATGAATGTTACTATTGCAATTAGTAATATAACTTATAGCATCCCAATAAAAATGAAAAAAAAATTACTTAAAAAGAAGCTCCTAACAAAAGAAATTGTTCTTATCACTTATTGTCATGACTAAATAAGATACCATTTTCCATGTGTGAGAATGGTCTGTATTCTATTCTTTGGGGAAGGGCTGGCATTCCCAGCTGTGCTTAGGACTTGCTTGTGGCTTTGTATTCAGGGCTAACTACTGACAAAGCTCAGGAGAACCTACGGGGTGCCAGCTATTGAAGCCAGGTTGGTAACATGCAAGGCACTCACTCAACCAACTTTACTAAATCCGCTGCCTCAGAAAATGTTCTATATTCTAAAGGCCAGATAATAAGTGCTGTAATGGTGTGAAGAAAAATATTCTATTGAATAGATTGTTGATAGGAAGGTGAGTTAATTTAGCCTACAGGGAAAAGAATATAAACTTTTCTCAAAATATTAAAATATATCTACTATATCTATTCAGATAATACATTCAAAAATATGTGCTCTTCTCTTTTCATTGCAATACTATTTGTAATAGTCAACATAGGTCCCAGACTCCTGACACCACCTGTTCCACTCCACTTTCAAGGCCTGTATATGAAGAATCACCTGTTCTGATGTCCCTATCCCCACTCATCCAAGTTTTGTAATCCTAGAGAAGGGACCTTTTGGAGATGGATCTCTATGCCCCAGAATCCTCATTCCATCTGTGGCACTCCTGTTTAAAGGCCATTATCATGAGAATCACACATTATGACATCCCTCTTCCCTCTTATCCCAAAATTGTGAAGATGTTAGCTCATCTACCTGAAGAAGTTCCAGTTAATATCTTTGGTGTCTATAGAGGTGGGCCTTGGCACTTCTTTTTTATCTGAAAGTATACAGCCTCAAAACTCAGTCAAGCCAAGTAATTAGCCAGAACTTTTTTTTTTTTAGCAAACTCAAATATTACTGCAAGATTAGAAAAATAATCTGAAAGGCTGATGTATTAGGAGTCAAAGTTTGTAAAATCAGTTTAAGATCACTTTCTTAAGTAATAGGGAACCTGAAACTCCACAATTCTAAACCACATAATGCAAAGAACAAGGGGGAAACTATGGAGGTCAATTGCAATGGTGAATAGGAAGAGAAAGGCAAATTTCCAAGCCCATCAAAACACGTAAGCCAGTTTGATGACCTAAAATCAACTCTTTTTTGTTTTGTTTTGTTTTTGGATCACACCCAGCAGCGCTCAGGGGTTACTCCTGGCTCTATGCTCAGAAATTGCTTCTGGCAAGCTTGGGGGACCATATAAGATGCCGGGATTTGAACCACTGTCCTTCTGCATGTAAAACAAACGCCCTATCCCCATGCTATATCTCCAGCCCCCTAAAATCAATTCTTAATGCTTTAGCAACAGAAATCAAGGAGGCATTAGCCAGTGAAATTAAGCAAGTCGGGCCGGAGAGATAGCATGAAGGTAAGGCGTTTGCCTTTCATGCAGAAGGTCATCGGTTCAAATCCCAGCGTCCCATATGGTCCCCTGAGCTTGCCAGGAGCAATTTCTGAGCATGGAGCCAGGAATAACCCCTGAACACTGCCGGGTGAGACCCAAAAACCAAAAAAAAAAAAAAAGAAATTAAGCAAGTCGACCAACTTAAATAAGAACTCTTTCAGAAGATGAGATAATTCATACACAAAATTATCTGCAATCCTTTATACAAATAATGAATCAGAAAAGAAAGAGATCAAAGAGTCTCTCCCATTTAAAATAGTGTCAAAAACCATCAAGTACTTAGGAATCAACTTAACAAAAGACCCGAGAGACCTCTACCATGAGAATTTCAAAACTCTTAAGAAATTGAAGAAGTCCTAAGGAAATGTAGAAAAAAAATCTATGTTTGTGAATGGGAAGAATAAATGTTATCAAAATGACCATCTTACTTAAATTACTATATTAAGTCAATGCAATCCTATCAAAATTCAGACATTATTTAAGAACTTATCATGTTCAGTTATAAATTTTGTATGGAAGCATAAAAGACCCAGGGAAGCCAAAGCTATACTGATAAGCAAGAAACTTGGAAGTATCCCATTACCTAATTTGAAGCTGTACTACAAAGCCATAGTGATCAAAGCATCATGGTATCGGAATAAAGACAGACTTTCATACCAATAGGTCAGAATAGACTATCCAGAGACAAATCCTCAAGTATATGGTTAATTAGTCTTTGACAAAGGAGCCAAGAATACATAACAGAATAAAGACAGCCTCTTCAACAAATGGTGTCAAAAAAAAAATTAGATAACTACATGCAAGAAATTAAAGCTGAATCCGTATCTCACACTTTACACAATAATCAATTCAAATCAGACCAAAGATCTTGATATCAGACCTAAATCTTAAAGTACATTGAGAAAAACAGGTAGAACATACCAAGACTTAGACTTCAAAAGAGTCTTTAATAACAGGCTGCAGAATCAAATCTGAACAAATGAGATTACACCAAACTAAAAATAATTTTGTATGACAAAAGAAACACTGGCTAAATCTAAAAGACAGCTAACAGAGTGGGAGTAAATATTTGCACTCACAACATCAGAAACAGAGTTATATCAGAAAAGGAGTTATATCTATGATATACAAGTACTCATAAAAGTTAATCCTAAAAAAACCTAAAAGCCCCATTAAAAAGAGGGAGAACAAATGATAAGACATCTCTCAGAGGAAGACCAACAGATGGCCAACAGGCACGTGAAAAATGCTCATCATTCCTTATTATTAAGGCAATCCAAATCAAGTCAACAATGAGATATCCTCTTACACCAGTGAGGATGGCACATATCAAAAACTTTGGGAACAATTTGTGTTGGCAGGGTATGATGAGAAAGGAACTCCCATACTGCTGGTGTGAGTACTGCCTAGTCTTACCCCTATAAAAATAGTATGGAAGGTTCTCAGTAAACTCAAAAAGGAACTGCAGGGCCTGGAGAGATAGCACAGTGGCGTTTGCCTTGCAAGCAGCCGATCCAGGACCAAAGATGGTTGGTTCGAATCCCGGTGTCCCATATGGTCCCCTGTGCCTGCCAGGAGCTATTTCTGAGCAGACAGCCAGGAGTAACCCCTGAGCATCGCCGGGTGTGGCCCAAAAAAAAAAAAAAAAACTGCAATATGACCTAGCAATCCAGCTTTTGGTACCTATCCCCAGCACAGAAAAAAACACTCATCCAGAAGAATGTATGCATACCACCAATCATCAAAGCACTCAGTAAAATAGCTAAGAATCAGCCTAGACATCCAACAACAGATGAATGGATCATAAAAGTGTGGTACATATACACTACAGTCTGTGAACCACATGAGGCCTGCTGAAGACATTTATTTATCCACTCGGGTGTTTTTGCCACCTCTGCCTTTCCTGCTTAGCAGCTAACTCATCCCAAGTCTGCTGTGAGCATATGTGGGATGTATGCTGCACTCTTTGACTCCCCTCCCTCTCTCTCTGTCTCTTGACTCCTCCTCTCAATCTCAGTCAGGGGTCCTCAAACTATGGCCAACCAAAAGCAGGCTCATAGTTCCCATTGAAATACTGGTAAGTGTGTTGATTTAACTTTACTTGTTCTTTATTTTAAATATTGTGCTTGCTCCTGTTTTGCATTTTTATTTCAAAATAAGATGTATGCAGTGTGCAAATGAATTTGTTCATAGTTTTTTAAACTATAGTTTGGCCCTCCAATAGTCTGAGAGATAGTGAATTGGGCGCTGCTTAAAAAATTTTTGAGGATCCCCGATATAATAGAGTATTACATAAGAATACTTACTTAAGAATAAGAATTTCTTTCTTATGTAAGAAATGACGAAATCATGCAATTAGCTGCAACAAGGATGGAAGTGGAACATATTATGTTCAATGAAGTAAGCCTGAAGAAGAATACAGGCTGATATAATTTATATGTGGTATTTAGAATAACTGCATAAAGAAACGCAATGGTTCAAGTGGGGGCACCAGATTATAGTGAGAAGAAGGGAAAAAAATTGAGTAGAAGAGGGAAAGACAAATGTGAAATGATGGAGGACAAGAGCCAACTGGTCTCAGGTGCTTTAGTGGGGTTATTAAGGGACAAAACTAACTATCCAAGCCACAGATTCAGCAATGAAATCATGTGAGCCAAACTTTAACAACCAAAATTAAAAATGGGCCTGCTGGCAGGCTGAGCTGGGAATGGTGACATGGGATGAACTCTGGGAATATTGATGGAGGGAGGTTGACACTGGTGGTGAGATTGGTACTGAAATACTATTTGTCTAAAACCCAACTATAAATAACTTTGTAAGTCACAACTGTTTATATTGAAAAAATTTAAATAATTAAGATATTGAAACAACCCAAGTGGTCAATAATAAATAAATGGATAAAGAGGATGTCTCATACACAATAGAATGCCATTTCTCAATAGAAAGATGAAATCTTGCCTTTTACAATACATCCATGCATTAGAGGGATCATGCGTGGCAAAATAAGTCAAAGGAGAAAGCAATATTGAATGATCTCACTCATGTATAGTGTGTGTGTGATAGTATGCATTAGCATGAATGTGTGTTAGGAGGTAACAGATAAACCCAAAGCAACAACAACAACAACAACAACAACAAAAAAACCCACTAAGATTGCCATAAAAAAAGAGAAAAGATGATTGGAAGTTTAAAGAAAGTCAAATGGACCATGGTGGAGCAATATAAGTGTTTAGTTGATGAGTCTGGTGTGGTAGAAGCAAAAAGAGGTATGAATAGTACTCCTAAAATATATGCAGTCTCATGAATCAATATTTAATATAAAAATGCAATATTCAGGGCCAGTACGATAGCACAGCGGTAAAATGTTTGCCTTGCACGCGGCTGACTCAGGACAGACCTGGACCTGGATTTTATCCCTGGCATCCGATATGCCGGGGGTTCGAACCACGGTCTGTCCTAGGTTAGCGCTTGCAAGGCAAATGCCCTACTATTTGCACCACTGCTCCAGCCCCATTCAGGAGTAATTTCTGAGCACATAGCCAGGAGTAACCCCTGAGTGTCACCGGGTGTGACAAAAAAAAAAAAAAAGAAAAAGTAACTTTCATAAACACCGGTCAGTAATGAAAAAAGTGAATATTTAATTACATTTTAACTTTTCCCAGAGAGCTTTATTTCTTTGTACAGATCTAGGTTTCTATCTTATATTATTATTTCAACCTAAAAAAAACCTTAACAAGTTTTAGTTTGCAGATTTGTTGGTAGCAATTAGAGACCAAGCAGGATTTGGGTTTATTCTTGTTAACTTCAACATACTGCTTGCTTCAAACTCTTCCAGTATACCTTGTAGTTATATGGGCATTGACTATTCAGAGGTATTTTCTCAATAGTCCTGCCCATATTAGCTTCCTATCTTATGTTTGCACATATTCCTTAGGAAATATGCACCCTCCCCCTACATCAGGAATTATTGCTTGTTCCCAGCTTGGCAGGAGATAGAACTAAAGAAATAGAAAAAACAGATTGATATCTAAGACCATTTTCAGTAGCCTCTGTGTCTAAGGTCTGAAAAGTAAGCATTTCTTCATAATATCATCCAAGTATAAGAGGATAGTGTCCAGTTTAAAAGCTGAGTCTTATATGAGTTCATGATTGTCCTCTTGAAATATAGGCTATCAGGGTTTTGTTTTTTGTTTGTTTGGTTGGTTGGTTGGTTTTGGTTTCCTCTACCGTTAAGTCACACCAGTCTTCATAATATCTTGGGAGATTTTTTTTGTTTTTGTTTTGGTTTTGGTTTTGGTTTTTGGGTCACACCAGCAGGGCTCAGGAATTACTCCTGGCTCTATGCTCAGAAATCGCTCCTGGCAGGCTCAGGGGACCATATGGGATGCCAGGATTCGAACCACCAACCTTCTGCATGCAAGGCAAACTCATTACCTCCATGCTATCTCTCCAGTTCGATATCTTGGGAGTTTTAACTGTTTCTTTTCTCTTCCTAGTCTCTTAGGCCTTTGTTTTGAAAGAGAAAAAGAACTGTCACAAAATGTCTTGCATAAAAGTAGCCATTTCCTTTCTCAAAGCATGCATATGGAAGTAAACTTTCTCTAATCTCCCAACTTCCCCTAATCATCTGTTAAATCTTGGTAAAAAAAAAAAAAAAAAGAGCTTGCAGGTAGATTTGAATATTTTTTGTGGCTAGTATTCAATATCCTCATATTAACTCATCGCTACCATTTGCTAGTTTATTGAACTATTGAACCAAACTTTTACTGCTTGTTATAGTGGTCCCTAATCCAATATCAGGGTTGGCATCTCATCTCTCCTTTGTGAGACCTCAGTTTTCCTTAAATCTCCAGTTTATCATATTAATTCAGTTTAGATAAATTCAAATCACAATTGCAATTTCCATCATTTGTTTCCTTATTTTTCATTCCCTTTTTTAAATCAAAGTAAAATGACATTTTTAATTTATAATGTATAACATGATTAAATATGTGTATATATTGCAAAATAATATCACTAGTCTATATGCTATCTTTTTATAACAGATTATGAAAATGAAAATAAGCTAATAGATTATCAGAGTTCCCATTTATATCCTATTTGAAAAATCAGAAGTTCTGAGTCATTTTCTTTTTTTTTTTTTTTTTTTTGGTTTTTGGGCCACACCCGGCGTTGCTCAGGGGTAACTCCTGGCTGTCTGCTCAGAAATAGCTCCTGGCAGGCACGGGGATCATATGGGACACCGGGATTTGAACCAACCACCTTTGGTCCTGGATCGGCTGCTTGCAAGGCAAACACCGCTGTGCTATCTCTCCGGGCCCCTGAGTCATTTTCTTATTTCTTGTTAGAAACTTGTTTTAAAGTTTATTACCTTCTATAGCATTATTAAATTGTTACAAGTAAGAAAGAGGAACATATTTGGAATAAGAGAGCCAGTAGTTGGCAGATGACCAAGAGGTTATCCAGAATTTTCTAGACAGCAGAGTTTTGCAATCATGGTGAAGGGTAATGAAGAAGAAAATTCAAATATTCTTCCATACTGAGCAAAAATGACTGGAATGATCTTTAGCTTTACAGTTATGTTTGTTTGCTTGTTTGTTTTGCAAAGGAGACTTCAACAAATTTTATATGGTAGTAAAAGAATGATTGGTATCGTAATGAAGTTTGGACCACTCAAATACAAGGGACATAGCCAAATAATTATAGATGCTTGTCATCAAACTAATATGGTCACTGTGGTATAACTATGTAAGTGCTTTGCATATAGAATTCAATATTCATGAGCTTATTTATGCTCCAAGTTTTGCCGCACTCCTCAAGAGAATTGAGAAAAATATTGTTAGAATGTGTGGATGTTTTCTTTTTTGTTTGGTTTTTTTTTTTTTGTTTTTTGGGCCACACCCATTTGACGCTCAGGGGTTACTCCTGGCTATGCGCTCAGAAGTCGCTCCTGGCTTGGGGGACCATATGGGACACGGGGGGGGGGGGGGGGGGGGGGGCGGGAATCGAACCGCGGGGCGCCACCCCCCCCCCCCCGCCCGGATGTTTTCTTTAAAGAAAAGGATATTATTTCTTCACCTGCTTATTTCACAAGCATCTTATTAATATAGGAAAAACAGACTAAGTAAGATAAAAATAAATATTTGGGTTAAACAACCTATTGAGATTACCAAACAGGAAGGGAGAAAGTGTGAGGATAAATTTAAAAAAAGGACTTTAAAAAAAAAAAAAAGGACTTTAGTAAAGATAAGATTGTATTTGAAGCCTCATCCCCCACCCTTACTCCCTAGGTAACTTGACCTTACCTGCAAGACCCCGCCCATTCCTGGGAGGGATCTTGGAAAAGGTAGATAAGGCCTTTGACCCAGGGGATTAGCTCTCTGCCCTTTTGGCCTTTAGCCTTTTGGTCTTTGACCAGCATGGAGGTCAAAGGGAAGATGGCTGAAAGGAGCTAAGATGCAGGGTTAGCTAAGAATAGCAAATGCTTAAAAGGTTATGATATAGGCCACACATGTGGTGGACAGGGCATGAATAAAGTTGATGCTTCCTGATGCCTGTCTCTGGATGAGTCTGATTCCGCCATTCACCTAAACCTGGGACCTGCCAGCTGAATGGGGATTGCGGAGCCACGTGGCCTGGGATGGCAGAGAAAGATCCCTCCATCCATCCACCTCTATCCAGCACCATCGTTAATTATTTAATGCAACAGTATTAGCAGTGGTGAATTTTTTTTGGGGGGGGGGCCACACCCGGCGTTACTCAGGGGTTACTCCTGGCTATCTGCTCAGAAATAGCTCCTGGCAGGCATGGGGGACCTATGGGACACCGGGATTTGAACCAACCACCTTTGGTCCTGGATCTGCTGCTTGCAAGGCAAACGCCGCTATGCTATCTCTCCGGGTCCAGCAGTGGTGAATTTAATGTGGTAATATTGTTGATTTTTAATGATAAACAGCTAAAACATATAATGTTATAATGCAATGTTACCTCAACAACAACAAAAAGAAATGTCAAAAATTATTTTAAAATCTTGAAATGTTCTAATTTGGCTTTCTGTGTTATGTTTTAGTAGATGAGAACATTAAAAGTTTAATTTTTATCATAGTTTTAGAGGGTGAACAAGGTAAAATTTTAGCAGCCCTCTAAGCAGCTGACTATTTTTCCCAATATCCAGCATGATGGTCTTATTGCCTTGTTCCGTGTTCCTAGTAGAAAGGCAATTTTCAAGACTGAAATAGCAATTTCTTAGCCATCACCAAGACTCTTAAAATCCATTTTTTAAAACTTCCATAGATATCTGTGTAAATGAAAGAAAACTCCTGAAAATAGCCGTTTTTCTATTTTGAGATATCACTCACTCAAGCATAAAGTTAATACAATTTATTACACCAAAAGTAAGCTGCAGTAAAGTGAGTTCTTAACAGACGAGTAAACACACTTCACAGAAACAGGGATGATATGTCTGTCCTCATGAATTTATCTTCTTTAGCTCCAGTACCTCTTTCTTAATTAGTTCTGGTGACCACACCTAACAAAGAAGTGTTTTGAGAAACAATTAGTCTTATGAAATTTCAGAAATAGCATATATACATATAATAATCTTGGTTTATTCTGAGGCTGACAAAATAGTTCATTAAAATAAATTGACAAATGAAAATACAATCACCATGTCTGAACTGGCCCAGCTTCAATGACTCATTCTGTTCTGGAAAGGCATAAACCAAGCAGTGAAAATTATGGGTACACACCCCACAGAGCTGAAAGCTAAAAATCTCAGAAGAAGGCAGGCCATAGCCCTTTCCTCCTGCTATATCCATCACCCATGATCACCACTTTGCCTATGGCCCTGCTTCACCACTCCTCTACTGTTGTTCTCTGCAAAGACGCCAATCTGACCAAACTCGTTGTATGCCAGTAGTTGGACTGATATCACCAAGGTTTTTTTGGAGTGAGTGCAGGCATTCTCCCCTCTTTGTACTTCCTTTTCATATTTCCACGAGACCTGGCAACCAAGACCATGCCCCCACAAAAGCCACAGTATCAGTAATAGTGCTTTGAATTCCTGTAACTTTGTGGCAGTGTAACAACTTCATTTGTTTGATGCTGTCATTCCCATAGGAACACACTGATTTAAATACCAATATGTAGCTGAAGTCATTAAATATTTGAAAACAAATAACAGAACAGAACAGTCAATTGGCAACAAGAGCTTACTAAACCTTCTCTCAATGAATTAATAAACTCATTGGAGATGCAATAATTTTCACTACTTCTTTTTCTTTTTCTTTTATCTTCTTTCTCTTTATTTTTAAATAATTTTGCTCTCATTTGTTTGCAAACAAATGTAATACTATCAACTATGTCCAATATGTGATGCATTTTTCTTAAAATAAATTTTAAAAAGAAAGTAACCAATTAAGTTTTATTATTTTTGAACCAAATTACTCAAGTTTGTATATTATGTTAACAAAAATTTATTTGAAGCAAAGAACCTAAATTCACTGAGTTTTGATTGATTCATATTAGAATAGAAATTATACTCTTTTCTGAATCCTTCAAGCTCTCCTCAGAGGGTTTGGAAGGGCATCCCCAAAAAACTGCGTCCTGGAACTGCTCAGGCCAAGAAACCAAGAAATACCTAGTGAGTAAGAACTGCTGTGGAGGTCACCAGGCAGAAAGCTAATTTCACTGTCTGTGAAGGTTCTCCCCTGCTGTGTCCTTGATGACTGTGATAACTTGAAGGACCTGTTGGCTTTGCTTGTGTCTCTTTTCTGAATCCCTCAAGATCTCCTCAGAGGGCTAGGAAGGGCACCCCCCAAAAAAGAACTGTCCCTAGAGGCCGCAGAAAAGCACAGCAGTGAAGCTTCAGACACGCACTCTTTCTAATCAATGAACCCCACCAAAACATGCAGAAAAAAATCACACTACAAGCGTGACAATGGGAAAAACTTGCAGGCAAACACCATGCATAGAGAATGAAGATGATAGCTCGGATAACCCAAAAAATTCCAACCATTAATTAACCTCTTAGATAAGGAGTTCAGAATAGAAATATGGAAGATGTTCATAGAACTCAAAGAAAGCATAGATTGGGGCCCAGAGAGAGAGCACAGCGATGTTTGCCTTGCAATCAGCCTATCCAGGACCTAAGGTGGTTGGTTTGAATCCCGGTGTCCCATATGGTCCCAAATAGCCAGGAGCTATTTCTGAGCAGACAGCCAGGAGTAACCCCTGAGCATTGTTGGGTGTGGCAGAAAGAAAGAAAAAAAGAAGAAAGAAAGAAAGAAAGAAAGAAAGAAAGAAAGAAAGAAAGAAAGAAAGAAAGAAAGAAAGAAAGAAAGAAAGAAAGAAAGAAAGAAAGAAAGAAAGAAAGAAAGAAAGAAAGAAAGAAAGAAAGAGAGAAAGAAGAAAGAAAGAAAGAAAGAAAGAAAGAGAGAGAGAGAGAAAGAAAGAAAGAAAGAAAGAAAGAAAGAAAGAAAGAAAGAAAGAAAGAAAGAAAGAAAGAAAGAAAGAAAGAAAGAAAGAAAGAAAGAAAGAAAGAAAGAAAGAAAGAAAGAAAGAAAGAAAGAAAGAGATTGATCTGAACAGACCACAAAGACGGAAATCAGAAACCTCCAAACTAAAATAACAGATCTGAAAACATGGTAGCTCAACTGAAAAACTCAGTGGATGGCCTCTCCAGCAGGGTAACAGCAGCTGAGAACAGAATCAGTGTGCTGGAAGATCGGATGCAGAACAACGCAATACAGCAGAAGAAACTGGAAAAAACCCTTAAGACAAATGATCAGACAATGGAAAAAGTACTCAAGGAATGTGAACAGATGAAAATAGAAGTCTTTGATAAACTCAACAGAAACAACATAAGAATCATTGGAGTCCCAGAGGTCCAAGTAGGAGATTTCCAGGAAGAATCAACTGTCAAAGGCATCATCAAAGAGATACTCCCAGAGTTAAAGACTGCATGCAATCAAATCCTGCATGCCCAGAGTACCAGCTAAAAGAGACCCGAAGAAAAACACCCCAAGACACATCCTACTTACAATGACAAATCCCACAGGTAGAGATAGAATACTGAAACAAGCAAGATAAAAATAGGAAATTTCATTCAAAGGAGCATCCTTAAGATTTACAGCAGACATGTCACAAGAAACCCTCAAGGCCAGAACAGTGGTGGGATATTGTGGCAACACAGAATAAAATGAATGCCTCACTGAACCCAGCCTGACTCACGTTCAGGTTTGAAGGAAGGATACATAGCTTCATGGATAAGCAACAGCTCAGAAACTTCAAAAATGCAAAACCAGCTTTAAAGGAAAAATTGAAATGTCTACTTTAAGACAAAAGAGACCAACAAACACAGCAAACTTATCTACAAAGATGACATTAAATCCTATGACAACCATCTCCCTCAATGTCATTGGACTAAATTCACCAATTAAAAGACACAAAGTGGCTAAATGAGTCAAAAAGATGGACCCAACCTTCTGCTGCCTACAAGAAACACACCTGAATAGTCAGAACAAACATAGACTCAAAATCAAAGGCTGGAGGAAAATCATCCAAGCAAACAACACCCTTAAAAAAGCTGGGGTGGCCATATTAATATTTAGTGACACCAACTTTATACTCAGAAAAGTTTATAAGGGACAAAGATGAACACTTTGTACTAATCAAGGGATATGTGCAACAGGAAGAAATCAGACTACTAAACATATATGCACCCAATGAGAGACCAGCAAATTACCTAATACAATTATTGACAAATTTGATAGAAGACATCAATAATAACACAATAATTATAGGAGACCTCAACACGACCCTGTCAACACTTGATAGGTCAACCAGACTGAAACCCAATAAAAAATATACTAGCCCTGAAAAGAGAAATGGAAGAAAGAGGACTAGTAGATACATATAGGACATTCCACCCCCAAAAACCTAGATGCACATTTTTCTCCAATGTACATGGGTCATTCTCCAGGATAGACCACATGCTGGCACGTAAAACATATCACCATAAAATCAAGAGAATAGAAATTTTGCAGGCTACCTTCACTGTTCACAAGGCTCTGAAATTAGATGTGAACTACAAAGGGGCAAAGAAGAAAAACGTTAATACCTGGAAGTTAAACAGCCTAATATTGAATAACCAGTGGGTCTGAGATTAAATCAAAGAGTAAATCAAAACTTTCATGAAAACAAGTGACAACAAAGACACAAACTATCAGAACCTATGGAACACAGCAAAAGTGGTACTGAGAGGAAAATTTATAGCTTTGCAAACACACATCAGGAAGGAAGGAGTATACCTGAATAACTTAACAACGGAGCTCATAAAATTAGTAAATGACCAACAAAAGGAACCAAAAATAGGGAGACAGAAGGAAATAACAAAGCTAAGAGCAGAAATCAATGAAGTAGAAACCCAAAGAACAATCCAAAATATCAACGAAAGCAGATGTTGGGTTTTTGTTGTTTTTTTTTTTAAAAATAAACAAGATTGATAGACCATTGGAAAAATTTAAAAAGAAAGAGAGAGAAACCTAATAACCCATATTAGAAATGAAATGGGGGAGATCACGACAGACATTGCAGAGATCCAAAGGGTAATAAGAGACTACTTTGAGAAACTTTATGCTACTAAACATGAGAACCTAGAAGAAATGAATAAATTCTTGGACACTTATAACCTTCCATGATTAAGTAAGGAGGATGTAGTTTATCTAAACACCCCCATCACTATTGAGGAAATTGAAATGGTAATCAAATGTCTGCCTAAAAAGAAAATCCCAGGCCCAGATGGATTCATTAATAAATTCTTACAAACCTTTCAAGAGGAACTACTACCAATCCTAGCCAGGCTCTTCCATGAAATTGAAAAAAAATGGGAACACGCCCAAAGAGCTTTTATGAAGCCAACATCACCTTGATGCCAACACCAGATAGAGATGTTGCCAAAAAAAGAAAATTACAGACCAATATCTTTGATGAATACAGATGCAAAGTTCTTCAACAAAATCCTGGCAAATAGGATCCAATGCATCATCAAGAAGGTCATACACTACGATCAAGTAGGTTTCATCCCAGGAATACAAGGATGGTTTAACATTCATAAATCCATCAACATAATACAAAACATCAAAAACAAGAAAAATAAAAATCACATGATCATATCAGAGAAAGCATTTGATAAGGTCCAACACCCATTCTTGATCAAAACTCTCAGCAAGATGGGAATGAAAGGAACCTTTCTCAATATAGTTAAGTCCATCTACCACAAGCCAATGGCAAATATTATCCTCAATGGAGAAAAACTAAAAGCCTTTCCTCTAAATTCTGGCACAAGATAAGGCTGTCCGCTCTCACCACTCCTCTTCAACATAGTACTGGAAGTCCTTGCTATAGCAATCAGGCAAGAAAAAATATCAAGGGAATCCAGTTAGAAAGGAAGAAGTCAAGCTCTCACTGTTTGCAGATGATATGATACTCAACTTAGAAAACCCCAAAGACTCTACCAAAAAAACTTCTAGAAACAATAGATTCATATAGCAAGGTGGCAGGCAACAAAATTAACACAGAAAAATCAATGACCTTTTTATACACCAATAATGATAGGGAAGAGATAGAGTTAAGAAGGCAATCTCATTCACATTAGTGCCACACAAACTCAAATATCTTGGAGTCAACTTGACCAAAGATGTGAAGAACCTATACAAAGAATACTATAAAATAAAGCCATGCTTCAAGAAATAAGAGAGGACACATGGAAATGGAAACACATACTCTGCTCATGGATTGGCAGGATTAACATCATTAGAATGTAAATACTCTCCAAAGAATTATACAGATTTAATGTGATCCCTCTAAAGACACCCATGACATTTTTCAAAGAAGTGGATCAAATACTTACTAAGTTCATTTGGAACAATAAACACTCTTGAATAGCTAAAGCACTCCTATGGAAAAGAAATATGGGAGGCATTACTTTTTCCAACTTTAAACTGTACTACAAAGCAATAGTTATCAAAACAGCATGGTATTGGAATAAAAACAGACTCTCAGATCAGTGGAATAGGCTTGAGTACTCAGAGAATGTTCCCCAGTCACAGAAGCACCTAAGTTTTGACAAAGGAGAAAGTAATCCTAAGTGGAGAAAGAAAAACCTCTTCAACAAGTGGTGTTGGCAGAACTGCTTAGCCACATGCAAAAAAGTGAACATGGACCTCCAGTTAACATCAAGTATGAAGGTAAAATCTAAATGGATTAAAGACCTTGATATCAGACCTGATACCATAAGGTATATTGAACAACACGTAGGTAAAATACTTCATGACATTGAGACTACAAGCATCTTCAAGGAGGAAACTGCACTTTCCAAACAAATGGAAGCAGAGATCAACAAATGGGAATACATTAAGCTGAGACGCTTCTGCACCTCAAAAGAAATAGTGCCCAGGATACAAGAGCCACCCACTGAGTGGGAGAAACTACTCACCCAATACCCATCAGATAAGGGGCTAATCTCCAAAATATACAGGGCACTGACAGAACGTTACAAGAAAAAATCACATAATCCCATGAAAAATGGGGAGAAGAAATGGACAGATACTTTGATAAAAAAAAATACAAATGGCCAAAAGGCACATGAAAAAATGTTCCTCATCACTAATCATCAGGGAGATGCAAATCAAAACAATGATGAGATACCATATCACACCACAGAGATTGGCACACATCACAAAGAACGAGAACAATCAGTGCTGGCGGGGATGTGGAGAGAAAGGAACTCTTATCCACTGCTGGTTGGAATGCCTTCTAGTCCAATCTCTATGAAAAGCGATATGGAGATTCCTCAAAGAACTGGAAATTGAGTTCCCATACGATCCAGCTATACCACTCCTAGGGATATACCCTAGGAACACAAGAATACAATATAAAATCCCTTCCTCACACCTATATTTATTGCAGCACTATTCCCAATAGTCAGGCTCTGGAAACAATCAAGATGCCCTTCAACAAATGAATGGCCAAAGAAACTGTGGTACATATACACAATGGAATATTATGCAGCTGTCAGGAGAGATGAAGTCATGACATTTTCCTATACATGGATGTACATGGAATCTATCATGCTGAGTGAAATAAGTCAGAGGATGAGAGATAGACGCAGAATAGTCTCACTCATTTATGGGTTTTAAGAAAAATAAAAGTCATTTTTGCAACAATCCTCAGAGACAAAGAGAGGAGGGCTGGAACTTCCAGCTCAGTTCATGAAGCTCACCACAAAGAGTGATGAGTGCGGTTATAGAAATAACTGCACTGAGAACTACCACAACCATGTGAATGAATGAAAGAACTGGAAAGCCTGTCTAGAGTACAGGTGGGGGTGGGGTGGGATGGAGGGAGATTTGGGACATTGGTGGTGGGGGTGTTTTGTACATGACTGAAACTTAATCACAATCATATTTGTAATCAAGATATTTAAATAAAGATATTAAAAATAAAGGCAACCTAATGCCCACTGCCAGTAACACCTCAAAAAAGAATAGAAATTATAATATAATGCCTATCTTTTACATTATTTTAAATAGTTCTAAATATACAAAGCACTTAGAGTGTTTGGTTCAAAGTATACATATGGCAAAAGTTAGATATTTATTGGTGATTTAAACATTACCAGTATGACTATTATATCAAATAAAAAGCCAGTTTACTCCCTCTTTTACCACTTCATTTTATGAATCCTTGAGCATTCACTGTATACCAGGATAGAATCTTATAAAGAGTAAAGAAAGAACATAGAGGCCAGAGCAATAGTACAGTGGTAGGGTGATTGCCTTGCACACAGCTGTCCCAGGATGAACCTGGATATGCTTCATCTCATATGGTCCCAAAGTTGGGAGTGATTTCTGAGGGCATAGCCATGAGTAACCACTGAATATCACCAGGTGTGGCTCAAAAACCAAAAAAGAAAAAGAAAAGAAGAAAGAAAAAGAAAAATAGGAGAGAAGATAGACTTTATAAAAGATAGTTTCTCCCTACCAGCAAAGCACTTCATCTTTCTGATAGTGGTTTTCTCTATTTAAAATACATTAGCACTACAAATATGAGAGTGAGTACTTCTTGAATTCTATACTATATATATAATGTTTACTTTATTCTGGTCTTTGCTGCTGGGAATATTATATTAATGTTCATTGTACAAATCATGAAGTTGAGGGAAGCAAGGAGAAGAGAGATAACATTTGCTTGGAATGTAGTAAGATTTAGCAAGGTTATTAAATGATTAAATATTAGACTACGTCTTAAAAGTTGACTAGGCAGGAATGAGATTGTTGCTTGTACAAATATTATAGAGTGAATAATTACTTTGGGAGAATTACAATATAGCTTAGAAGAAAATAATGATGAGAATGAGAAGCTATTATTTATTCAGAACTTAATTTCAAACTCAAGTAGCACAGTGAAAGGGAGAGACTTATAAACTTATTATCTGTGAGGTATGAGATGGCTATTTCACAAAAACTAAGTTTAATGATCACAATAGTCTTAAAAGATTCATCACTGATCCCAAATGTTTAGCATAGCCTCAAACAGCTAAGTAAAATAGGTTAAAAAAAGAAGTTACATAGTTCATTAATTATCTGCTGCTATACATATTATCCCAAATTAGTGATAACAGAATTCAAATTACCTTATAATACTAAAGATCAGAACTTTGACATAGATGATGTCAGTAGGGCATCTAAACACTGCAAGGAAAAATTCATCTTTGTGTTTCTAGGAGCTGCCCACACTCTGCTTTTTTCTATTTTCAGAACCATCTGGTCAAGTCCTTCTCATATTAGATCACACTGATGTACATCTGAAGTGGTGTTTCTCTTTGTCTCTCACTCTGCTCTACTTTTAAAATGTATTTGTGATTTTATCACTTATCCAAATAACATAGATTATAACCTAATGCTTCTTGTTCATTAGATAGCAACCTAAAATTCCACCTATCACCTTAGTTTTCCTTTGTATATAATCTGGTATGTACATTCACAGAATTTTGTGATTATGACATTAACACTTTTGTCTTGAGTAGCAGAAGGAGGAATGAAGGAGAGACAGGTAGTTATCCTGTCTACTTCACAGGTTTAGTAATGGCAGTTATTGGTCAGGGTCAGTTTAAATATCATCCTTGGTTGTTATGAAAGACATTGAAGACTCTAAGTGCTGGCATGACATAAATAAATCTGAATTTTGCATAAGTATTTTAAATACGAATGCAGCAAGAAGCTGGAGACATGAAAACAATAATAGCTTAAGTTAATTCAGTATAAATTAATAAAGCATTAAGTGTAGAAATAGGGAAACAAATATGGGTCACAGTTCATAGTTCATATTTCAAATATATGTTCATAGTTCAAATATAGTTCATCTCTAAATTTACTTACAATCTCTTCTAAATATATTTATTTTAATCTTTCATTTATTTTCCAAACATTTTTTTCAATGTCTCATATATGCAAGGCTATTGTGATAAAATTTAGAAATGAGTGAATGCAAAATACAAAAATTCCTGACATCTAGACTTTGGCTCTTGGATGGACACGAAATATATAAGCCACAAGAATCAATATAAATGAGTATGGAGTACATTAGGAAGTACTATGACTT
This sequence comes from Suncus etruscus, assembly GCF_024139225.1. NCBI lineage: Eukaryota > Metazoa > Chordata > Mammalia > Eulipotyphla > Soricidae > Suncus > Suncus etruscus. The sequence goes on from NC_064858.1 coordinate 15,833,952, forward strand.
ACAGAAAGAAAATAAAAATAGGATGGAGCCAGAGAGCATACAGGGATTATGCAAGGCACTTTCCTTGCATATGACTAGTGCCTGTTTAATCCCTAGTACTACATATGGTCCCCAAATAATTCCAGGTATGATCTCAGAGCCAGGATAAACCCTGAGTACCATTAGTATGCTCCCTCCCCTCAAAAAAGATGATTTAGCTAAAAAAAAAATCTACTGAGATTCAGCCCAGTTCAAGTAACCCATATAGTCTCTCCTCACACTCTGATGATATAGGAGCTAGAATACTAGAAAGTTCTTTCTTTCTAAAAATGTGTCCCTGAAGGCTGGAACAATAGTACAATGAGTGGGTTGGCCTTGATCCTTGGCACGCCACATGGTCCCCCAGCCCAACAGGAGTAATTCCTGAGTGCAGAGCCAGGAGTAACCCCTGAGCAACGCTAGGTGCTCTCCTCAAAAATGTGACTTTATCAATCCCTAAAATTCCATCATGAACAACTTATTCTCTCCATTAGCACTTATTCTAAATGAGTTCAGATGCTTTCTCAGTAAGAGTTACAGATCACCTAGTAACTGTTAGGCTCTTAGTTAAAACTTCTCTTCACAGCAAAAACAAACAAACAAAAACAAACAAAATAAAAAAAAAACACTTGACAGCAGGGGAAAAATATCTGTTAATAAAGAAAAGTGGAAAAAAAGGACAAACTTCCCTTATTTGAAGTTTTGCTTCAGGCTATATCTACATTCATCACTTAGTGACCATTAAATCACAAACAGTATGATGATGCTCATCTTTTCTACTGGATAACTTCCTCCACAGCTTATTGCTGTACATCTATAGTCTAGTTCTTGTCAGTTTTGTCACACTATTATTACTCACAGCAATAGTGTATAAGATATTAACCTGTTGTTATATATAAACGTGTCTAAGAAAAACTCATTTCCAAGAATCATCATTGAAACAGAATCCCGAGGAAAGCTAAAAGGTTATTTTCTTTCTTCAAGAACAACATAAAGTAACTGAGGTTTCTATAAGAAACATTTAAGGTAGATATAATGCTTCCTAAGAATATGAAATCATAAATACATAGGGGGATATTAGATAAAGTCTAGGAAAGAGTTAAGCTAGAAATAAGTAGATGTTATTTCTAGGGTATCTGACATGACTCAAAAGTGTGAGTAATCCAGTCCTTTTCCCCATTTGCCACTCTTTTATTTATTTTATTATGGTTAGTAAGTCATGACCTGAAAATCATTTCCCCCTGTTGCCACTAAGTCTAATTTTTCTTATTTCAATAACACAATACCAAATACTTGACTGACATTAGAACCCTTTTTCTTTCAAATTTACTAAGGTCAGTTTAAATTTATCACAAAATTTTGTAATGTGTCTGCCATTTAGACTTTGTTATTAATGTCTTAAATTTATAAATTAAAAATTGTAATTTAGTACAAGATATAAATTTATTACATCCATAGATTTTAACAATCATAAATATTAAGAATTGTCTACATAGTATGAAACTTTAGAGTGAAAATATATTTGCATGAATTTAAATTCCAGCTATGTTGCCTTTTTTTTTGACAAGTTTCTCTTTCCTGAGATGTAAAGTCAATAAAAACTAAGATGCTATATGTGTTGGTTTATAACAAATACACAATTTGCATGTAACAGCAGTTCAAAAAAATACAAGGGATAGGGGCTGGCAAGGTGGCGCTAGAGTTAAGGTGTCTGCCTTGCAAGCACTAGCCAAGGAAGGACCGCGGTTCGATCCCCTGGTGTCCCTATAAAAATTTTACTCCAATAGCTGTTGTGATTATTAAACAAGTTCACACATATAAAACGTTTAGTTAGAACCATATCAGGTACATAGAACATGATGAGTTAAATGAGCTATTACTGTGTTGTTTTTTATTTTTCTTGGATAGCATGAGATGTTATCAACTTCTGTTGCTATTATTTTATTGCAAAGGTCATATGGTAATTAAAATATTTAAATTACATATATTTTTGTCAATAGTGTTTAACCTAAAGATAGCCTAGATTAACAAACTGGCAAGATTTATTCCATTTGGCAATTTTCAGATTTAATAAATCTGAAATGGCATCAATATATTGACATAATATGAATATACATAAATCTGAAATGTATAAATATAGTTTGGGGTGCTACAATGACAGCTCAGAGAGTGGGTTGCTTGCCTTACCTACAGTTGACCCAAACAACCTCAGCATCCCATCTGGTCTCTCCAACACTGCCAGGAGTTATTTCTGAGTATAGAGTGAGAAGTAACATCTGAGCAGTGTTGGGTGTGGCCAAAACAAATAAAAAATATAATTTTCTATTATTTCTTAAATGTATTTTCATTCTAAAGTTTCATGCTACACAGATGTTTAATAAATATTCTACCTCTTAAAAGCTATAAATTGATATCATCTGTGTCCATTTATAAATATCTGTACCATAATTAAATAAGCATTACCATAGTGAGTATAGAGACCACTTACGGATTATACAGCATTGTGAAGAATTGAGCTGTATGTTTCTTTAAAGAACTGTCATTCAATTGCCATAAAGCTCTATGAGGACTCCTGGGTAAATCTTCGTTTATTTATAGAATATTTTAGAATAATTTATTAAGCTGTAGAAACAAGCTTCAACTGTGAAAATAGATCTTTTTGAAACTTTTTCTAAAGGTTTTGAAAAAGGATGTTTGATTATTGTGTTTTACCTATTTTTCAGACGTATAAAAAAAGACTAAATTAAGTAAGCCTGAGCCCTAAAAATATTTACAAGATATTGACTATCATTAATATTCGTTGGCAATTACCAGGAGAGAGTTATTCAAAATGTCCTTGTTGGCTTAGTCACAGATTTGTAGGTTCTGGAATGTTATTCTTAAATGGCTAGGTTTTATATTAAACATGAAGTAAAGCATAGAAATAAAAAGAAAAGAAAAATAGTTCTTCCTAATTCTCCCAGCAACTGAAAAGTATCCACAAGGTGTTTGCTAATGGATAATAAAAGTTAAAATGCTGTTTATCAAATTTGCTCACTAATAACCTATAGAAGAAATGACACTATGAATTAGCATTTTGTTTAATTAATTTACTAAACTTTCATGCATGGATAAAGATTAGTTTGGAATATATAAGCCCAATCAAACATAAAAAAGGGCAAGAGAAAGGATGACTAGTGACAAGACTTCCTTTTTGATATTTTTTGTTTTATCTAAAGATACTTTTGTTTTATCTAAAGAAAATGCATTACATAATTTATATACTTGACCATAATATGTTTGCATCCAAATAAGAGCATTATTATTATGGAAAGAATATAAAAAAGGGAGAAGAAAAAATTTTTTTTTTTTTTTTTTTTTTTTTTTTTTTTTGTGGTTTTTGGGTCACACCCGGCAGTGCTCAGGGGTTACTCCTGGCTCCATGCTCAGAAATTGCTCCTGGCAGGCACGGGGGACCATATGGGACGCTGGGATTCGAACCGATGACCTCTTGCATGAAAGGCAAACGCCCTACCTCCATGCTATCTCTCCAGCCCCAGAAGAAAAAATTTTTAAATCACCTAATGGTAAGAGGAACTTAGAATACATGTCTTTGGGGCTGGAGAGATAGCATGAAGGTAAAGCATTTGCCTTGCATGCAGAAGGTCAGTGATTCAAATCCCAGCATCCATATGGTCCCCTGAGCCTGCCAGGAGCGATTTCTGAGTGGAGAGCCAGGAGTAACCCCTGAGTGCTTCCAGGTGTGACCCAAAAACAAACAAAAAAATCAACAAAAAGAAGACATGTCCTTTGATCTGTGCAAAAACCAAAAGTGCTAACTACAGAAGACTGACTTTGACAACAATGACAGGGCGGAAGTTATCCTGGGACCAATTAGAAAGACCCTAGGCTAGGCTTTAGCCAAGGATTTGTACAAAAATCAAGATCTTTACTTGCAGAGGTCTGACTTTGACAACTGCAACTGAGCAGAACTTCTTGAACCATAATGAAAGACTATCCTAGGCTTTGGCCTAGGATTTAAGCAAAAACCAAGAATACATATTACAGAAGATTGATTACAACAACAATGATGGAACAAAACTTCTAGAACCATAAAGAAAGACTCTAGCCTAGACTCTGGCCTATGACCTGTGCAAATACCAAGATCTCTAGCTACCAAAGTCTGATTTTATCATCCACATATAAGTGGAAAAGATTCCTAGTTGGGGCCGGAGAGGTGGGCACTAGAGGGTAAGGTGTATGTGAGTTTTTCTTTCAACATCCCTGCTGTTCGACATGACAATTATTTTGTTGTTAAGTTTGAGGTACATGATACTGCCATTTTTTTTAGTTTTTTGTAAAATTGTTTTGACCCACTCAAGTGTTCTGATAGCTCCAAATAAATTTCATGATTGTTGTTCTATTTTTGTGAAGAATGCAATTGATATTTTTTTAAGAATTACATTCAAGGAGCCGGAGAGGTGGTGCTAGAGGTAAGGTGTCTGCCTTGTAAGTGCTAGCCAAGGAAGGTCCATGGTTCGATCCCCCGGCGTCCAGCATATGGTCCCCCCCAAGCCAGGGGCAATTTCTGAGCGCTTAGCCAGGAGTAACCCCTGAGCATCAAACGGGTGTGGCCGAAAAAACCAAAAAAATAAAAATAATAAAAAAGATTCCTGGCACCATAAAAAGATCTTGGGGTGGAGATAATGAGCATTTACGGAGCCAGTATGTTGTTCTCATGGCAGTATGCTTCAAAGGCAGAGAAACCCTGAAGCTCTTAGGCCAAGAGAATTCCCTTTCTTATTTTCCACAATACTTAGTCCCTATGCAAAAAAAAAAAAACCTGTCACACCCAGCATTACTTCAATGTCCTTTTTCTTTCTTTATTTTCTTTTTTCTTCTCTCTTTTTTTTCACTTTTATGTTTATTATTTGGTGATTTTTGTTTGGTTGTTGTTGTTGGGGTGCTTTTTTGGGTAGTGTTTTTAACTTTTTGGTTGTTGTTTGTTGCTTTTCTGTTATGTTTTTCTTCTTTGCTTTTTGTATTTGGGGGGGGGCGTCTTCTTTCAACGGAACTACACAACTTGAATCATCTTGTTCTGCCTCATAAATTGAGGTGAAAATACAAATGAATGGTACCAGGACCAAACAGTTGTATGAACATTGAGTGGAAATAAAAAATGATCAGACTTAAATACCAAATCCAAAGTCAATGACAACAGAATCAATACTCTATCTACAAGCTATACACAGAGGGGGACCAGTTACACTAGCACTCCTGGGGACAAAGGAGAGAGATAGGGCCTGGAGAGATAGCACAGCGGTGTTTGCCTTTCAAGCAGCTGATCCAGGACCTAAGGTGGTTGGTTCGAATCCCGGTGTCCCATATGGTCCCCGTGCCTGCCAGGAGCTATTTCTGAGCAGACAGCCAGGAGTAACCCCTGAGCACCTCCGAGTGTGGCCCAAAAACAAAACAAAACAAAACAAAAAAACAAAGGAGAGAGATATGAGGCACATGCTGGGAACAGGGGTGGAAGAAGGACAACCCTGGTGTTGGGAATGGCCCTGATTCATTGTCACTATGTACCTTAAATATTACTGTGAAAGATTTTTTATTCACTTTGGTCACAATAAAAAATTATTTAAAAAAGAACAGTGTGGTTACAAATTTGTGAAAATTATTATTATTATTATTATTATTATTATTATTATTATTATTATTATTATTATTATCTTTAGTTTTGGGCCCACATCCACTGATGCTCAGGGGTTACTCCTGGCTATGTGCTCAGAAATGGCTCCTGGCTTGGGGGACCACATGGGACGCCGGGGAATGGAACCATGGTCCGCCCTTGGTCAGCTGTGTGCAAGGCAAACACCCTACCGCTGCACCACATTTCCAGCCTCTATTTTATCTCCAATGAGATAATTAGGAAATATATCTGTATCCATATAAGTAAAATCAAAGTTATTTTAAAAAATAGAAAAAAAAGAAAAGAAAAGAAAGATAAGGTTTAAAAAAATTAAAAAGGTAGAGTGATGGGGGCTGGAGAGATAGCATGGAGGTAAGGCATTTGCCTTTCCTGCAGAAGGTCGGTGGTTCAAATCCCGGCATCCCATATAGTCCCCTGAGCCTGCCAGGAGTGATTTCTGAACATAGAGCCAGGGGTAACCCCTGAGCACTGCCAGTGTGACCCAAAAACCAAAAAAAAAAAAAAAAAGTGGCAAGCAAATTCGTGAAAATTGTTGTATCTCCAATAAAATCATTAAGACAAAGAAAAAGGTCTAATAAGATCTTGTTGTTAGCTGTCCATTCTGTTATTTCATTTGTTCCTGAACAGGAGCAACCTCAGCTACACATTGGCAACTAAATTGCTGTGCCTTTAGAAATGACAGCATTAAATAAATGATGTCCAGGAATTCAAAGCACTATTACTGACACTATGGCTTTTGTGAGATGAGTTTTCAGCTACCTTGTCTGCCTTAAGGAGGAGGATGTGAGGAGAGAGTACTCTCTCTCATTCCCAAAAACCCTAGTGACATCAGCCCAAATACTGGCATACCTGAAAATTGGTCATATTAGTTTTTCTGTAGAGAATAGAAGAGGAGTGGTGAGACAGGGCCACAGGCAAAGTAGTGACTATGGCATGGCTTCAACAGGGCAGGGGATTGACCTGTTGTCTCCTCCTGAGATTTTCAGCTTTCAGTTTTGTGGCCAGTGTACTCATGATTTTTCAATGCTTAGTTTACATCCCTTTCAAAAAAAGATTGAGACTATGGGGCTGGCCCAGTGCAAACTGAGCATATTTATAGCTGCCAGACCTCCTGGAAGAAGAAGAATGTGAGGAGAGGGTGCTCAAACTTACTCCAAAAAAGCTTATTGATATCAGCCCAAATACCAGTATAGCTACCCAAATTAGGGACACAAATATTTCTGAATAAGTGTGTGGCTTGTATAGAACTTTACACATTGCAGATGCATTTAGCAGTCACAATAGTGTAGTGAGTAGGCTGAGAACGGTCCCTTTTATTTATTTATTCATTTATTTTATAAGGCCTATATAGAATGATATTCAAGGAATTTGTGGCCAGCCACCTATCACAACATTCAGTCATGGATCTTACATTTCCATAAGACCATTGGTATGGTGAGTGGGCCTAATGGTATCTAGGAGGTATAATGGCAGAGTTCAGGAGGGCCATGCAGTACCTAATATCAGACTCACAAGCTATTCTAAACATTAATCTATAAAAGTAAAAGTTGTAAAATTAAAAGTTTTAATTAATATTTTGAGGTAATATTATGGTTCAGAGTTGAAAAATATTATTGTTGCTTCATTTTCTAATTCTTTGTTTTATTTGGGGGAAATTACACCTGGCAGTGCTCATGGCCAACTCCTAAATCTGCACTCAGTGATCTGTCCTGGTGAAGCTTGTGGAACCATCCTGTATACCAAAAAATCATACCTAGGTAGAGCACATGAAATGCCCTACTCCATACATGTGGAGCAGATGGTTTTTAACATGATGACATTTTCTTTCTTTTTTTTTTTTTTTTTTTTTTGGTTTTTGGGCCACACCCAGCGGTGCTCAGGGGTTACTCCTGGCTGTCTGCTCAAAAATAGCTCCTGGCAGGCACGGGGGACCATATGGGACACCGGGATTCGAACCAACCACCTTTGGTCCTGGATCAGCTGCTTGCAAGGCAAACGCCGCTGTGCTATCTCTCCGGGCCCACATGATGACATTTTCACTGTTTACAGAACCTGAATTATAATGTAGTAAAAATCTCTCTTTAACTCCATTTTTGTATCTGTAACTTATTATTTTGTAAGATGAATTCTTCTTTTGTCCCCTGATTTGAGGCCGACAAAAAAGGATGATCTAAAAGGCCAAGTTAAAACAAGATCCCTAAACAAAAGACAAGTATATTGATGTGGTCATATAATTCAGAGTTGGTTTGAGGTTCAATTTATTAAATATAGAGGGTAATGGTTCAAATTAAAATGTCTACTACTCTAGAAATATTAATAAGATCACATGTGAATAAAAGATTATAAACTCTAATGTTTATATTATAAAGGTGGTATAAAAGTTCAATTTGTAAGTTTTATCTGACCATTAAGTAAATTGTTATCAGAGATAAAAGATTAAAATAGATAAAATCATAGCACCAAAGGCTCTAAAGCCAAAATCTAAAAAAATAAAAATTGCCTAGGGACAGAGGACTCCTAACTATATAGAATTAAAGAAAGAGAAGCTACTATATTTCTGGTATAGCACCAAGTCACTTGAATAAAGGAAGTAAACCTAAAGAAACTACAGGAATTCACTTTCAAGCTGAACTCCTAATTGGCATAATGAATCTATTAATTTATGTGTGTCACTTTACTATTACAGAAATAGAAACACTACTTCCTTTTTTCTGCTTACATCTGCTGAAGCTTTTTTTAAAATTTTAATTTACTTTATTTAAAGAGCATGTATCACATAGTTGACATATTTTATTATAATACATTTCTTTCCAGGTAAGTGGGAGAGAATCTCTGGAAAAAGAGGAAAAAAGAAAGAAAGAAAAAAGAAAGAAAGAAAGAAAGAAAGAAAGAAAGAAAGAAAGAAAGAAAGAAAGAAAGAAAGAAAGAAAGAAAGAAAGAAAGAAAGAAAGAAAGAAAGAAAGAAAGAAAGAAAGAAAGAAAGAAAGAAAGAAAGAAAGAAAGAAAGAAAGAAAGAAAGAAAGAAAGAAAGAAAGAAAGAAAGAGAAAGAAAGAAAGAAAGAAAGAAAGAAAGAAAGAAAGAAAGAAAGAAAGAAAGAGAGAGAGAGAGAGAGAGAGAAAGAAAGAAAGAAAGAAAAAGAAAGAAAGAAAGAAAAGAAGAAAGAAAGAAAGAAAGAAAGAAGAAAGAAAGAAAGAGAAAGAAAGAGAAAGAAAGAAAGAAAGAAAGAAAGAAAGAAAGAAAGAAAGAAAGAAAGAGAGAAAGAAAGAAAGAGAGAAAGAAAGAGAGAGAGAGAGAGAAAGAGAGAGAAAGAAAGAGAGAAAGAAAGAAAGAGAGAAAGAAAGAAAGAAAGAAAGAAAGAAAGAAAGAAAGAAAGAAAGAAAGAAAGAAAGAAAGAAAGGAAGGAAGAAGGAAGGAAGAAGGAAGGAAGGAAGGAAGGAAGGAAGGAAGGAAGGAAGAAAAGAAAGAAGAAAGAGAAAGGAATGAAAGAGAAGAAGGATGAGGGAAAGAGAAGAAGGATGAGGGAAAGAGGAAGGAAGGAAGGCGAGGGAAGAAGGATGGCAGGAAGGAAGGAAGAAGGAAAGAAGGAAGGAAGGATAAAAAGCAAATTTGTGAAAATTACTGTATCTTCAATGAGGCCACTAAGTCAGAAGGTTTAATATGCTCTTGTTTCTAGTTAACCATCATTTGTTTCTGAACATTAAGTGACTTTAGATACACATTGGAGTCTAAATTGGTATGTTCCTATAGGATGACTATATTAAACAAAAAAGGATTGTTATGCAGCTGCAAATGCAGCATACCGTTCAGGGAGTTGCAAGCACTATAGCTTATATTGCATTTTTTTCTGCTTGCCAGTCCTTCAGAAGTATGAAAGGGCAGAGGTAGAGTGCCTGCACTCACTCCAAAAAAGTCTAGTGATATCAGCCCCAGTACTGGCATACCTGGAGTTTTTGGTCAAATAAGTGTATCTGCAGAGATCTATAGAGAGGAATTGTGAAGCAGAACTATTTATGTAGTAAATATAGGTGTTGGTCTGCCAGATCTCATGGACTGGATTTTAGGGGTCCTGTTTGAATTAGAAGGCTTCTTTTAATCCTCTTTGAGGAGTGTAGATACATAAATGGCAAAATATGAAATATGAAGAAAAGAGACCACACAATGAATGTATTGGGGAAACACGTTCTGGCAAGGTGTGCTAACAACTTTAATCTCCAAACTAGGAGTATTTTAAAGGGGTAAAAGGACAGTAATATTATGAGAGGGAATGCTCACATTTTGTTTCTTTGCAAAGTACAGGAAACCTATCAGTGTACATTGTTTTATGTTTAAAAACAATATACGGTGGCTCTAGGTGGTTTGTAATCTTAAAAAAAGAATATAGTTCAGTTAGGAGCCCAGAGAATAAAAGGAAGGTAAACTTTTACATTTCATAGTAGTCCTCTCTGGCCCAGCCTCGGTATCATACTAATGCAAAATTAAGAGATTAGCAGCAAGCTAGGTTTCTTATAACCAAATTTCCTTTACCTAAGGGAACAGGTTTCTAGCTTTGGAGCTAAAACTAACTTCCTAAGGTCTGGTTTTGAAAGGACGTATATAAAAGGAGTACAGATTTATAACCGAGTAAAATTCAAATAAGTCCAATGCTATCATAGCTAAACCTTTTTGGAGTGTAGAGTTGTTAGCAGGTATTCAAGTGACTAGGGGAAGTCCCTTGAAGCAAATGCAATCCTTTCTGTTACAAAACTGCTATGCTGTTCAAAGAAAAGGAAAGAAGAAATTGTTTTTTTTTTTTTTTTATGCTGAGTATTCCAGGTAAAATAAATTTAATCAGGGCTATATTGCCTATAAAAGTCCTTATGTTAGGATGAGAAAGGGTTTTAACTATATACACAGCAGAAGGGAATATATATCAACAATATATATACCAATATGTGTGTGTGTGTGTATATATATATATATCTCAAATGTTTGAAGTTAAGGAAGCAAGAATCGTCCATTTCATTAGCAGAACGTCTCAGTCAATTATCCACACAGATGGACTCAAGGGTTCTATTGGTGAGATATCTCTCAGGAATCTTCCAGCCATCACACTTGAGGGAAAAGACTTCTCAGTGGGCCTGCTGGTAATATTTCCCCAGGAATTTGGGGGGGGGGGGTGGAAGTTGGGCCACACCTGGCAGTGCTCAGGGGTTACTCTTGGCTATCTGCTCAGAATAGCCCCTGGCAGGCACGAGGGACCATAGTGGGACACCGGAATTTGAGCCAACCACCTTAGGTCCTGAATCAGCTGCTTAGCAAAGCAAACGCCACTGTGCTATCTCTCTGGCCCTCCCAGGAATTTTTAATCAGCTACCCACGCTAAAGGTATGAAACACCCTAGCTTGTCTTCTGACTGATTTCCTCTAGGAATATTAAGAATTTCTATTATGTTAATGCTGTGACATATTTATGAATAGATGATTTGTGGGTGGTGGTGTAGTAGGCAGGGCCTCTGAAGAGGCAGGGGAGACTTGGCTGCCTTCTTCTGAGATTGCTATCTGCTATTTATTACACTAAAAGTAAGGTTTGGTAAACAGTGAAAATGTCAATATGTTAAAAAACAATCTGCTTCACGGTGTGTGAGATAAGGACTGGGGGGCTAATGAGGCTCATGTCCTGAGATATTGATCCAAATGTGAATAACTTGTTTGTGGCCATCATCTCAATGCAGCTAAAAACCAGCCCAGACTATATAATTGGGAAACTTTGTTCTCTGAGCTACAAACCTCCCAAATCAGAAATTATAATTGCCAAGTAATCCCATCTCACTACTTTTCCTTTGCTCCTCTGCTTCCAGTAATAATTCTTGTCTTGTTAGGACACTGTGAGTTAATACATAGATGTGTCACAAATGTCTTGCCTGACAGGTCTAACATATAGACAGAAAGGCTGAGCTTTCTTTTTAAAATGAACCAGCATCCAGTTATTTGTTTGATAGGTTGGTTGGTTTTGGGGCCACACTCGGCTGAACTCAGGGGTTATCCTGACTTTATGCTCAGAAATAGCTCCTGGCAGGCTCAGGGGGCCATATGAAATGCCAGGGATTGAACCTGTGGTCTTCACGAGTTGGGCCATTTGAAAGGCGAATGTAATTAATTATTTTAAAAGATTAAAAAAGAAATGGTGTAACTTAGTAGGTACTTAAGTATTTAATTTACTTTTATTACTTACCCAGTATGACTGAAATTAGCCTGGTATTGGGATATAAAGCAATTACTATCAATCCTAAATTGACTCGGGCTAATGATCTTTAAACCAAATTATAATTAAGAAAAATGGGTAAATCATCTATAGGTATATAGATTTTAAATTGTGTGTGGCCACATTCATTAGGAATTATGTAAAATGCTTAACATTCTAGATAAATCCCTATGTAAAGTACAATACTTCAAAAGTATCAAATGATCATTTGTCTTTCATGGAATCAGACTAAGCTAAAAAAAAAAAAAAGAGCAGGGTTCTGCAAAGAGGGAGACATAGACTCCAAATGGAGACTTTCTTCTTTCTTCTTTCTCAGAAGAATAATTTTTAATTCCTTGCTCAGTCACCCTAGTGCTTTGTTTCTAAAGAATTATCAAGTTCAATCATTTAGAACTGTTGGGAAGGCAACAAACGTTACTATGAAATATAGTACAGGAGGTAAAGTCCTTGTCTTGTATGTGGCTGACTCCACTTCAAATTTTGGGCACACTAGTGAAAACTGAACTCACCAGATGTAGCCCAAAGAACAAAAAGTTGCCTTTCTACACACATATATTATCAATTATCCAGTAGTATAGGTTTTTTTTTTGGTGGGTGGGGGGGACTACACTCAGCAGTTCTCAGGCATTATGCCAGGCTCTATTCTCAGAAATCACTCCTGGCATGCTCAGGGATGCCGGGAATTGAACTCCAATTAGCCACATGCAATGTAAATGCCTACTGTGCTATCTCTCTGGCCCCTATACCAATTTTCTAATCATGAACATCATGTATCTAATGACTTGAGATATTTTAAACCATATAAAATCAATGTAATTTCCCCGATTTGATCAGAAAACATGTCAAGCCTAAAAATGTCAAGTGTTAATCTACTGTGTTTATGGCTGTTAGAATCAGGGTGATGTTAAAACTTAATAAAAACTATTTGGGAGAGTTTCTTTTTCTTCAATTTCATGGAAGAGAATCTTCATGGAAGAGACTCTTCTTGAAAGGTTTCAAAGAATTCTTTAGTGAATCCATCTGGGCCTGGGCTTTTGTTTGGGGGAATGCTTTTTATCACCATTTTAATTTGCTCAATAATGATGGGTCTGTTCTAATATGCTAAATCATCCTGGTTCAACCTTTGGAGATTATAAGATTCCAAGAATTTATCCATTTTTACAGGTTCTCTTGTGAAATACAGTTTCTCAAAGTAATCTCTGATTGCCCATTGGATTTCTGTAGAATCTCCCTCTTTTTATTTCTATGTGCTCAGAAGTTGCTCCTGGCTTGGGGGACCATATGGGACACCGGGGGATGGAACCGCGGTCCGTCCAAGGCTAGCGCAGGCAAGGCAGGCACCTTACCTTTAGCGCCACCGCCCGGCCCCACCTCTTTTTATTTCTAATTCAGTTTATTAAGTTTCTCTCTCCCCTTCTTTGTTAAATGTGCTAATGGTTTAACAATCTTGTTTTTTAGCCAATCAAATTTTTCCTTAATTTATTTCAAATTTCAAAATGCTTTTTGGAGGAATTTATAAATCATTACTTTCTGCTCTAATCTGTTATTTACCTCCATCTTTATATTTTTATTCATTTTTTCAATCACTTTCTAATTTTATAAGTTGTGTCATTAAATTGTATATGTAGGCCTCATTTTGATGAGTGCTTGCAAAGTTAGATATTTTCCTCTTTCTAGGAATCTTTTGATTTTTTTTTCTTTGATTTCATCTCTGACCCACTGGTCATTCAGTAATGAGCTGTTTAAATTTCCAGATGTTAAAGTTTGTACCCTATGTCTGTAATTCACTTTTCAATGTATTATCTGTGAATATAGTTCACACAATTTTTATTCTTTTGATTTTGTGGAGGTATGTTTTATGGGCCGGCCTGTGATCTATACTGCAGAATGGCCTATATACATTAGAGAAGAATGTGTATCCAGTTTTCTGGGATGTGTGTGTGTGTGTGTGTGTGTGTGTGTGTGTGTGTGTGTGTGTGTGTGTAAATACCCACTAAGCCCCTCTGTTCCATTTCTCTTTTCAGAGCCATTATATTCTTGTTGGGGTTTTACGCAGCTAACCTGTCAAGGGTCAAGGGTGCTATAGAAGTCTCCCACTATTATGTTGCTATTAATGTTTTCCTTAAAATTTTTTAATAATTGGTTTAAATAATTTGCGGTCCCTCTTTGGGTGCGTATATGTTTAGGAATGTGAATTCTTCCTGTTTTACATATTCCTTGATTATTAACAAATGTCCATCTCTGTCCCTTATAAAATTTTTAATTCTAAAGTCTATATCAGCTGATATTAGTATGGTCACCACAGCCTATTTAAGGAAGTTGTTTGCTTGGCTGATTGTCCTCCAACTTTTGACTTTGAGTCTGTGTCTGTTCTGACTATACAGATGTGTTTCATATGTAGGCAGCAAAACACTGGATTCAACTTTTTGATCTATTTTGCTACTCTTGTCTCTATTTTTTTTTTATTTTTTGGTTTTTGGGCCACACCCAGTAATGCTCAAGAAATTCAGAAATCACTCCTGGCTTGGGGAATCATATGGGACGCAGGGGGGTCAAACCATGGTCCATCCTAGGCTAGTGCAGGCAAGACAGATGCTTTACCACTTTCACCATCACTCCAGCCCCTATACCGTGTCTCTTAACTAGTGCATTTATTCCATTAATGTTAAAAAAGATAATTGTCATGTCATCTTTTTCTAGGAGTTTGGTAGGTCTATTGGTTTGTCTTGTCATAAAATAGAGCTGTCATTTTGTCTTTTAAGGCTGGTTTTGACTCTAAGTTTCTGAGCTATTATTTATCTGTGAAGGTGTGTATCCTTCCTTCAAACCTGAATGTAAATTTGACTAGGTAAAGTTTTCTTGGTGGAGCATTCATTTTCTTTAGTTTTTTTCACTATGTCCTACCACCACCTTTGTGCCTTAAGGGTTTCTTGTTACAAATCTGTTGTAAATCTTAAGAATGCTTCTTTGAATGTAATTTTTTTTTAATTTTTCTGCTTTCAGTATTCTATCTGTGGAATTTATCATTGTGACTAGAATGTATCTTGGTGCTTTTCTTTGGATTTACTTTGGCTGGTACTTTTTGGGCATGCAGGACTTGGCTGCATGCATTCTTTAGATCTGGAAGTTTCTCTGCAATGTTATTCTTGACTGTTGTTTTTTTGTTTTTATTTTTGTTTTGCTTTTTGGGTCACACCCAGTGACACTCAGGTGTTCCTTCTGTCTATACACTCAGAAATTGCTCTTGACTTGGGGGACCATATGGGATGCCGGGGGATCAAACTGCAGTCTGTCCTTGATTAGCACGTGCAAGGCATTAACACCCATTAATCAGTGCCATTGCTCTGGCTTCTGATGATTCTTCATGGAGATTTTCTTCCTAAATTTATATCTAAGAGGTTAAATAGGTGGTTGGTTCTTTTAGGGTCATTAGAACTGCCATCTTTATTCTCTAAACATAGGGAGATGTTTCCCTATTGTCATGGTGTGATGTTTCTGTACTATGCTGGGGTTCATTAACTAGGAAAACTGTGTGGCTGAGGAGCTTGGCAGAGTGGTAATTCTATTATTCTAACTTTTTCTTTCTTTTCTTCTTTTTTTTTTTTGTTTTTTGTTTTTTTCTTTTCTTTTTTGGACCACACCTGATGACACTCAGGGATTACTCCTGACTATACACTCAGAAGTTGTTCCTGGCTTGGGGGACCATATGGGACACCAGTGGATCAAACCACAGTCCAGCTAGGTTAGTGCACACAGGCAGATGCCTTACAGCTTGTACCACTGCGTTAGCCTTCTAACTCTCTTCTTGATAGTGAGAGTCACTTAGCTGGATATGCTTTCTGGACACCCCCAAACAGACTCCCATTTATGCTTCAGTTCTTGATCGAGGGAAGTGCTTACCGAGGACTTTTCAGTTACTGACAGAGTCCTCTTTCTGCCTCAGTCCTTGATGGTGGGGGTCTGTAACCCTACACCTATTCTTTGTGTAACCTTACCTACAAGAAAGAAGAGAATTTAGAGGGAAATCATGAAGAAATGGTCTGGAAGTAACATAGGGTCAAGGGTCAGGGGTCTTGATCTCCTTTATAATGTAGAGATAAAATATCTCTGTGTGTATATATGCATGTTTGTATGTATGACATAAAAGATTTTAATTATGGATGTCCAATTTTTATCATAAATGTAGCTATCATGTATTTCTATACAAAATCCAAAATACAAATGTGTGCTTGTCTCTTTTAAAAGATCTGACCTCAAGCACATAAGGAAAAATAATCAACTATCATAGAAAATAATTTGGCTGAACACTTGAAATAAGACCCTTCAATACTATTTGCTGAATTTTTTAAGTGTCTGGCAATATTGGTATAGAATATACTTAATGAGGCTTTCTGTTGAGATAATTGGTGGGGAAAGAACATCTTCCAAAAGTCTTATTCCAAATAATTGTTAACCTGCCATCAATTGCTTAGATCTACCCCCCACAGCTGTTATACTATTTAATAGCACTACATTATAATGCTTCATTGTTGCACAGTTGCTCCCTCCCACAACACATGTTCTTTTGGCAAGATATGCTGGAATTTTTCCTTGGACCTTAACAGTAAAACTATTTCCTTGAGATGAATACACTAAAATATGGGTGGGAAAGTATCTGATATAGAGATGGTATAATTGAGAGGTTTGATAAAATACAATACTTAAAAAAAGACAAGTGTTTTTGAAGATGGTCATAGTTTAATATCAACTGAGTTAATTAAAAATATGTAACTCATATTCCTTTGAGTTTGAAGATAATTTTTAATTACTGTTTCAAGCAGAGTAGTTTTTGTGTGTTTAGTTTTCTTTTGTTTTAATCATATCTTTCCTATATAAAATAAGACATTAACAGGCAAATATTGTTAAGTTAATGCTAAAAAAATAAAGTTTCTTCCTTCTCTGAATCCACCTGCTCAGAATCAAAAGCCCAGCTATAGATGGGATAGAGGTTGAGCAACAGCTGGAGCAGAAAAATCATTAGAATAGCCATACTGAGTGAGTTTTGCACCTCTCAAAATTTTATTCATGTTTACTTTCTTTATGCAGTTTATAACGTGATGCTATATAAATTGAAGTATAATTTACAAATAATAAAAATTATTTTTAAAATGCATAATTGTTTATTATGTGATATTTATATGACCATACATTATCCCCATAATAAAGAAAGAGAATACTTTTACTTTAGAAAATCCTTCACTATGAGTGCAGAGTCAAAAGTAAACCTTCACACACCTGGGAGTGACTATATATCTATATATATCTATATATATACATATATGCATATATATCTTATATACATTATAATATATTATATATAATTAAAAAATCTTTTATGCCCTTCTAAAGTCACTTTTCTATGATTCTCACAAACCCTGGGAATCAGATATGATTTATACTTCTGCTTTTCCAGAATGTCATAGAAATAAAATCATATAATATGAAAGCTTTCTTTTTAAGTTTGAAAGTTTAGTCAAACACTGTATATTATAAAGTTGTTCATAACACAGTCGTTTCAAGCATTTAATGTTCTAGCACCAATTCCACTACCAGTGTGACCTTCCCTCTACCAATGTCCTCAGTTTCCCACCCATCACCCTAGTCTATTTTCTTAGCAGGCACAAAATAATTTATGTTGCTTGTTACAACAAAATACTAAATGAAATGAAATAGTAAATGAAATAAAAAATAATTTAGTAAAAGAAATTATTTTGTAAATTATTATATCTCAAAGTGGTCTTATTAAAGTCAAGTCGTTGTCTGAAGATTTACAGAGCTGTTTGATCCTAGTTGAGCCATTTGTGGTCATGTTTTTACTTATTGAACTTAGTGGGTTCTATACAACTTTACGATTAGTTTTGTGGTGCTAACCTTTATGGGTTTTCAGTACTATGAAATTTGAAGGTGTCACATGATCCCACACTGCAAAAGCTGTATAACTGAAGATTCATCAGCTTGACATCTCTTCAAGATTAATCATGAAGCTGTAAAGCTGGGTCATTTATATGTTCAAGAATGATTTATGTGGTTGGACTGCTGGATCTTTAGGAGGCAGGGACTCAGTCTGACTCTATCTTGAAAAGACCCCATATTTCTCAGCCCAGAAACTTGTTATCTGCCAGGGAGTTTCATTGACTTGGTGTTGCTTATATAGTAAGAATATATAGTGAGATTATGTAGTAGGAATCTTAAATTTGAGTCTGAATTTTTTCACTTACAAAATGTTTTTAAATTCCATAACACTATATTCATTAGTTTACCTTTTTAAATACTAAATAATATTTTATTATGCTTATATGAATAATCACAATTTTGCCATTAAATATTTACTTATTTGGTTGTTTCTAATTTGAGAAATCTTTATATTATTATATATTTATTAAATATTTAATTTATTATTATGTGAGATAATTATAAACAAGTATTAACATCTTATAAGCATTCATACATAGAGTTTTGAATGAACCTATCAGACTTTCTCTAAGTGACTGTGCCATTTGCATTTCCCAAAGTAAATGTATGAAAGTTTCAGTTAACTCCCCAGTACTTTGTATTGTCAACTAATTGATGTTTAAACCATTATAAAAGATACTAGAAATATTTCACTTCCTTTTTTTTTTTTTTTTTTTTTTTTTTTTTTGGTTTTTGGGTCACACCCGGCAGTGCTCAGGGGTTATTCCTGGCTCCAGGCTCAGAAATTGCAGCTGGCAGGCACAGGGGACCATATGGGGCACCGGGATTCGAACCGATGACCTCCTGCATGAAAGGCAAACGCCTTACCTCCATGCTATCTCTCCGGCCCCTATTTCACTTACTTTTAAGTTGCATTTTTCTATTGACTGCTATGTTGAAAATCTTGTAAGTTTATTTGACATGTATATCTCTTCTTTAATTAATTATATATTAACTTTTGCCCACTTTGATAGTTTGTTAATTTATTATTAAATTTGATCATTGGTATGTAATCTAGTCATTATAACTGTGTCAGATTAGTGGTTTTTTCTATTAGTGTTTTGCAAATATTTTCCCTTTATGTATCTTCCATTTCATTTTTTTCACAATGTCCCTTGGAAAACATGGCTTTAAAATTCCTTTTCCAGAGGCCGGAGTGGTAGCACAAGTGATAAGGTGTCTGCCTTGCCCGAGCTAGCCTAGGACAGACTGCAGTTCAATTCCCAGGCGTCCCATATGGTCCCCCAAGCCAGGAGCGATTTCTGAGTGCATAGCCAGTAGTAACCCCTGAGCTTCACCAGGTGTGGCCCCCAAAAAATATAAAATAAAATATATATAATATAAATATATATAAAATAAAATAAAATTCCCCTTTCATTTATTGCTGCTGCTGCAAAGACGAACCATTTTATACCTGATTATGATGCTCACATACACTTAGTTGCATTACACTATAGTTTACACACTTGAAGATGGGTCTCCTTAAGATAACCTCATTGCTTGCAAGAGCCTTACCCTCTTCCACTGGGTCACATATCCTATTCAGAGTTTTACATTTTGATCAAATATAACTTACCAACTCTTTGCTTTTATGGATCATGCAAAATATTTTATTCTTTTAAATAAATCTTTGCAGGGGGCTAGAGAGTGCTAGGGTGCTTGCCTTGCATGCAGCTTTCATGCAGTTAACTCAATTTTTTTTAACCAGCACTTCATAGGATTCTCTAGCCCCAAAGCAATAACCCGAACCAGAAAAAAGTCCTTTTTATAACCCAAAGTCACAAAGGTATTTTTCTATATTTTCTCTCGATATTTTATTAATGTTTAGCTCTTGTTCTATTTCTAGTTTACTTTTGAAAATCTTGAGGATTAGATTTATACTTTTTGATAGATATACTCTATCAGGATGAAAGCTTTCCTTCGTTTTCCTAATTTGTAAGAGTTTTTATGAGTGGATTTTTAATTTTACTGGTCTTTTACAGCTACTGAAATGATCCATTGTAAATTGTATATCAACTATGTAATACATGCTCTTTAAATAAAGTAAATTTTTAAAAAATTATCATAATTCACCAGGCAATATTCAGCTGGGCGGTGAGTGAACAATAATTTTTTATGGCTTTGTGAAAAAAAAAAAAAAACCACTCTGTTCTTAAAAGAGTCTATGGAATTGGTCAAGTACAGACATTGTAACTGCATTTGTGGGCATAGTTTCTGCTGCCAGGTATCCCTGAAATCCGAGAAGGTGGGGACGGATGGGAAGAAGGTGTCTGCACTGACTGCAAAAAAGAAGTCCTGGTGATATCAGCCCCAATATAGGCATACCTAAGATTTTGGTCATATTGGTGTTTCTACAGTCATAGAGCCAAATGATATTGATATTTAAATATTAAACAATTTTACATTCTTTTTTGGGGGTCACACCCGGCAGCGCTCAGGGGCTCCTCCTTGCTCTACACTCAGAAACTGCCCCCAGCAGCTTCGGGGGACCATATGGGATGCTGGGATTTGAACCACGGTCCTTTTGCATGCCAGGCAAACTCTTTACTGCTGTGCTCTCCCTCCAGCCCCACAAATTTACATTCTTAAACTTTCATTTTGTCTTGTTTTATTAACATTTTTAATATATTGGTAAATTCACATCGTAAATGCTTTCTGAAGATCTTGTTTATCTATGTTTATGAGAGAAATTGATACTTTCAAAGTTGACTAGTCTTATAATAAATTAGGGAGTAATCTTTCTTCTTTAATTTTCTAGAAGATCTTTGAGTAAAATTTGGGGCCGGAGCTGTGGTGCAAGTGAGAGGGTGTCTACCTTGCACTCGCTAACCTAGGATGAATCATGGTTAGATACCCCAGTTTCATATGGGCCCCCAAGCAAAGAGTGATTTCTGAGCGCATAGCCAGGAGTAACCCCTGAGTATCACCAGATGTGGCCCAAAAACAAAGAAACAAAAAAATTTGTATTGTTGCTATTTAGATTTTTTTTTTTTACTTCATCAGCAAAAATCACTTAACCTGAAGGATTTGGTTTTGTTTCTTTGTTTGAAAATTTCTTTATTTTCAGCTATTAGTTTTTATCTTTATAATTGGGTGGGTTTTGTTCGTTTTTGCACTTTGGGGCATATTCTGTGTTTTATATAGGCTAAGGGAAAGTTATTCTTCCATCTTGCTTAAATAATCTTTTTGAAAAATCCTAGAACCCTCATTCCACCACCTGATTAGCTAAGTGTCAAATAAAGCAACATAAAAACAAAATTATCTGCATTTACTTGGCAACATAGCTCTTTTCAAAATACCTCTCACGGGTTAGAATAAGTCCATCTCAAACAAACTCCAAGTAGGACAACATGTATAGCATATATCTTACACAAGACAAACCTGGGTACAAATCTTAGCACACCACATATAGTTCCCTGAGCTCTGCCAAGAATAAGCCAAGCAATTCGAGGTGTGATCGCCCTTGCCCCAAAAAGCCCTACATGTCAAAAATACCTTTTTATATTAGCACTTTCTTCTGTTTAAAATTGTCCTGACAAGGTCAGAGAGAGTACACAGACTAAGGTGCTTGCCTTACATGTGGTCAGTTCATTCTGATCACATGTGATACCTCCAAGCAAAGACTGAAGAAACTGAACACAGAGTCATGAGTAAGCCTTAAACACAGTCAGGTGTGACCCAAAAGTCCCCCCAAAGTAAGTAATTAATAAAATAAAATTAAGGGACTGGAGTGATAGCACAGTGGTAGGGTGTTTGCCTTGCATGCGGCCAACCCTGGAAGGACTCCGGTTAGATTTACAGCATCCCAGGTGGTCCCCTGAGCCTGCCAAGAATGACTTCTGAGCACAGAGCCAGGAGTAACCCCTGACTGCCGCAGGCTGTGTCCCCCACCCCCAAAATAATAATAAATAAAATAAAATAAAGTAAAATTGTCCTGGTTCAAACAGCTGTGACCTATCATCAAATATAGTTAGGATAGTTGTAACTTCTTTGGCATAATGAAATCATTTATGAACTCAACATAATTGAGTAAGATTTTACTTGTCCACTTTCTACAAAGCCCTTTGCAGCATACAAAGCAAAGAAACCATCTCCAGGGAGTTAGAGTCTTTCTAGACCAGGGATCCTCAAACTTTTAAACAGGGGGCCAGTTCACTGTCCCTCAGACCATTGGAGGGTCTGACTCTAGTAAAAACAAAACTTAAGAACGAATTCTTATGCACACTGCATATATCTTATTTTGCAATGAAGAAACAAAACAGATACAAATACAATATGTGGCCCGCGGGCCATAGTGTGAGGACCACTGTTCTAGACAGTCAACCAAAAAATATCTACAAAGTCAAATATCATCGAGCCCTGTCCATGGAGTGAACATTATGTTGAAATGCTGAAAAATAAGAATGAGCATGTTGGAGATTTTATTTTAAAAGTTGAATTTAGAAACTAAAAAGAGCCATTGATCAGACAATGGTTCTGAGGCCATAGAAAAGGATAAAATTGAAAAAGTTCTGGGAATGAAACTACTGTAGTAAGGAATGAGACTATTCCTTTGCAATAGCCTATGGAAGAGAACTAACATTTTGTCACTTAATTTCCAAGTATTCTTTCTAGCAGTTTTCCTTCCTAGTTCACTGATGAGATTAACAGTTGTATATTTAGATACCTTGCCTACAGTTAGTTACTTCTGTCAAAGGCAAACTGGCATCTGAAACCAAGTCTAATAAAAGAGCCCAGACTTCTCCCACCAATATACATACTTTGCCCATTTAAAAATCCAACAATTTTTCATCACTGACTCTTTGCTGCAATGTTGTGTTCAATGTTGAAATGAACTAGAAGTGATTTGTTGCTGGCAATTTGCATCCTTCTATTTATTAAATAAATGTACATTGACTGTCTTGCTCTGTGCCAGGCAGGCATCATGCTAGAATGACACAGATACAATGAACAAAATCAATACTCTTCCTGCCATCCTTAAACTTTTTTCCTCCTGATTAAATTAAAGATTGAACAAGCAAATAAATATGATTGGCATGTGCTTAAAAGAAGTGCAGCACTATGTGGAAGTATTTTAAAAAAAAAGATCTAACCCAGAATGAAGATCTCTTTAAAGAAACTACTGTACTTTGCAATAGTATATATGGTAGGTTGGTGGCCGAGGTTGGTGGGGGCAGTTGAGCAAATTATTGGTCTTCAGAAGATTTAAGGGCAATAAAATTTCAGGCCTTAATTAATAAAAAGTGATAAATGATTACACAGTTTTTAGTAAGAGAATAATGCATTATATTTTACAGAGGTTCACTCTAATTGTATTTCAAAGAACAGATAACTGAAGGTTGTGATTCAAGTAATTCATTTAGAAGAGACGATATTATCAAGGTAAGAGAAGAGAGTGGTAGAAATGAAACTTGAGAGCTTGGATTATGAAAACTTGGTATATAAAAGTTTATGAAAAGAATGGGAACAAAAAATGTCACAGGATTTTTGATACTTAATTCATAGAGACAGTAATGTGCCTTTTTCTAAATTAAGAAAAATGCCCAAAAGAAGGGCAGATATAGCCTTGAGATAAGATGATAGGCATATGAAAAGCTCAGTTCTGAAAAAATGGACAGGTTGCATATTGAACTCATATCACTTCATACCTCATATTTATCATTTAACTGCTACACAATCAGGACATACACTTCATTATTTTAGTGTCTCCATCCTGTGTTTATAAAATTGAAATATTCATAGCATTTACTGCATCAAATTATTGTTAAGGCAAAAAAAAACATGTAAAATTATCTAGATGTGGTAAACCTCAAACCCTATAGATTTGAATAATATGTGATAGTGTGGTGTTCAGTATAAGCTGAATGTATTTTTCCAGATCTCAGAAAAAGAATAGAGACATAATAGAAATATATTTCTAATTCCTTTGTGTTTGGCTGAGTGGAATGTAACTGAATGAGAATATCAACAGTCAATGCAAAACTTCTGGAGCTTTTTTGCCTATGGCAGAATGATCGTCAATGTTTGTCAAGTTATTTCCTCCATCCTGGCTCCTTGAGTAATTCCAAAAATAGCAGGTTAGACGGCTGGAAGGACTAGTCCATGATAGGAAGCTCATAACAAAGAGTCCTTAAGTGCAGAGAGAGAAATAGCTACACTAACAACTACCATGACAATGATAGAGAGAGAAGTACAATGCCTACAGGCAAGGAATGGGGGAGGAGGGAAATGGGGGGACAATGGTGGTGGGAAAGTTGCACTAGTGAAGAGTGGTGTGCATTTTATGGCTGAAACTCATGTTTGTACCCATGGTGCTTAAATAAAGAAATTATATTTTTAAAAAAATTAGCAGCCTGGGGCTGAAGCGGTAGTGCAGTGGTAGGGTGTTTGCCTGCTGACCCAGGACAGACCTCGATTTGATCCCCAGCATCCCATATGGTCCCTCAAGTCAGGAACAATTTTTGAGCACATAGCCATAGCCAGGAGTAACCCCTGAGTGTCACCAGGTATAGCCCAAAAACCAAACACCAAAATAAATAAATAAATAAAAACAGTCTGTGTCCGGACATAGTTAGGTAGCATAAGTAAATTATAAAGACTTCTTTCCTTTTCACCTAAGTAAGATTTTATTTATTTATTTATTTATTTTGATTTTTGGGTCACACCCAGCAGCACTCAGGGGTTACTCCAGGCTCTACACTCAGAAAACGCTCCTGGCAGGCTCAGGGATTCAAACCACTGTCCTTCTGCATGCAAGGCAAACGCTTTACCTCCATGCTATTTCTCCAGCCCCTAAGTAAGATTTAGTTAGTGAGCTAAGCTCCAGATCCTAACACACATACTTCTCCACTGGATGCTAGTGCTCATATTTTTTTCAGTTCTCCAGCTTTTTTGCCAGATACTAGACACTATAACCAGTCCAGTAATGTATTTATTCTCAATATCCTCACCAGAGAGCTCTTCGACTTTCACTAGAATATTACTATGGTTGATCTCTATATTCCTAAAGTTCTCTTCATAGCCTCTGTGTCCAGCAGTGCCTCAGCTGGTGAGGTTCTTGAGGGATCGAACTATTCCTCGGGAGAAAAAAAGGGTCTCACAGGCTGTTAAGCACATCAATGTGCTTTTGCCTTGACCAACAGAAAGCTAATATCATGGAAACAAAGATAGACAAAATGGTGGCCAAGATGAATGCATTGATGGAAAATAAGCCTAATTTTGAGGAGAATGCCAAACCAGGAGCATCCCTAGAAGTCCATGATCCTGGGGCTATTGAAAATAGGGTGTCCCTATAGCCAGAATCTGGGAACAACACAAGTGCAAAGAACAGATGAGTAGTTGAAGATACTGCAGTACATCTATTAAGGGAAGATGTTTCCTATGTAGTGTTTAGGAAAAATGAAGTCATGAAATTTTATTATACATAGATGGATATAGAAACTATTATTCTTAATAAAAATGATTCAGAGGGATGGACATAGAATAATCTCACTCATTTGTGGGATATAAGTAAAGAAAGATAGTATGGTAATAATATCGTAGACCAGGGGTCTTCAAACTATGGCCCGCGGGCCACATGCGGCCCGCAGAGGAGTCTGATCCAGCCCGCCAGCAGTGAGCGCTGTTTGGTTGCCAAGATACCTGCCAGCATATACACTCAGTGTCACGGTTTCTCAGGGATGACGTCAACCGCCTCCTCCCACAGAAGTCCGTTGGCTGAGTAGAGGGAGAGTTTTGAGACGCTTCTATGACTTACTTCCGCAGATTACAGCTTTTCTACTTTCAAACAATCAAGTACCAGAGCTCAATGGAAATGGAATGAAAATGGCACCTTGCCTTTCTGACAGATATAACAGAGCTACTCAACAGTTTCTATCTGAACTTCAAGGCAAGGGGAAGCTCATCTGTGATATGGCATCACATGTGAAAGCATTTGAAGTAAAATTAGGCCTTCTCATCAAACAAGTACAGGAGGAAAACTTCAGTCATCTCCCAACAACTCAAAACCTGTCATCGGACAAACCATTGGTTGCATTCCCAAAGGAAACATGTCTGGCTTCACTAGAATTGTTGCAAAAGGGGTTTCAATTTAGATTCAAAGAGCTTCATCTCCATGAACAGGACATACAGCTTTTTCGTAACCCATTTTCTGTTGAGATTGAAAATGTCTTTACAATTTACCAAATGGAACTGGCTGAACTGCAGAATTGTGACTCTCTGAAAGATGCATTTAAGACAAGTAACCTTTTGAATTTCTATGCATCTCTCCCCTCTGAGACATATCCAAATATCAGGAATCATGCACTCAAAATGGTAACCATCTTTGGTAGCACTTATACCTGTGAACAGACTTTTTCAAGAATGAAACATCTGAAATCTCCAACCAGATCAAGATTAACTGATGCCCACTTGCATTACTTGTTACGGCTGGCAGTGACAAATATGGAACTGGACATTGACCATCTCATTAGCCAAAAGCAGGCCCACAGTTCCCATTGAAATACTGGTGCATGATCTGTTTATTTATAAATGGTTTTCATTTTATTTATATAAGATATGTGCAGTATGAGTAGGAATTAGTAGCCCATATAGTCCGGCCCTCCAGCTCTCTATGGGACCGTAATCCGGCCCTCACTTTAAAAAGTTTGAAGACCCCTGTCATAGACAGTAGAGGCCAGAGTCATTGGACCAGTTACTGGTAGGAAGCAATGAAGTTAGAGATACAGAAGAGATGACTATGACTATGACAATGATAGTGAAAACTTAGCACTCTGGACAAAGACTAGGAGCTAAAAAAAAAAAATAAGGTGATATTATGGTACCCCTTCATTAACAATATTGCAGACCAAAGTGTCTTAAAAGAAAAAAATGTAAGAGAGACACATAATTTCTGCCTCAGAGGTAGGCAGGGGAGAGGGTGTGAGGGAAACTAGGGACATCAGTGAATTTCACACTGGCAACAAGTTGTCATCAAGAGAAAATAAAATAATACACTGGACTGGAAATAATATAGTGAGCATGTTTCTTGCCGTCAACCAGGTGGTCTCCAGCATCCCAAATAGTCCCTGAGCACTGTACAGAGTAATTCCTGAGTGCAGAGCCAAGGTTAACTGATGAACAATGCCAGGTGTGCCCCCCTCCCAAAAAATTAATTTGTAAGAAGGACAGCACCTGCATTTGGGATGAAGGGCATTTTGTCTAACATAATGGAAAAGGTGGAAGCCTTGAAATTACAGAAGAATGCTATTGAGAAAGCTGGCTACTTCAAGAATTTACTAACATGACTCTTGTCTTCCTACATCAGAGACGAATGGCCTGGATTGTCTTCAAGATACCCAATCATTCCAGAAGACACATACTTTTTGACTAGCTGCTCAGTCTGTACAGTCCCTTCGTCAAGAAATATACAGTGGTGTCTAATGAAAACCTCTTCCACCAGTATGACTGACACATCTTTGTTGTCAGCACAGGATTCCAAGGAGGTGAAGGATGACCTGAAAGTGCCCGATCGAAATAGATTTCCTAAATGAGAAATCATGCCACTACTTTCTACAAAACCAGAACCAGAACAGCTTGGTGATTGAGCCTCAGGAAGCATGTTGGCCTAGTCTAATGGGTGGTATATCCTAGTGTCATATAGTTCTGGTGAAACAAAAGACACTTTCATTGCCAACCTAGTGGTATAGCTCTACCCTGAACAATCAGGAGTTTTCACCCTACCAATTTGAGTTCCTGGCCATGAACAACCAGATCCTCAGAACTGATGATGATCTGGGTAGCAAGGCCAAATTTGCCTGCAGAAACTTCAGAAATCCCCTAACATATAAGCCCCTCAGGCAACAGGCAACTAATAGATGTCTGCTCCTGCTGTCAAGATGAGCAGTCAAAAGTCCAAGATAGACTGGACACTATCTTTACAGAGGTCTCTTGTCATCACCAATCTCTTCCACCCCATATCATGTTTCTGGTTTCCTTAGAATAACATCAGAATCATTACCTCCTGGAACACCAGCTCTAGAATTATTGTTTTTCACTTCTTACTTTTCAACAAGTATTACTTCCCATCACAATAGAGCCATGTGTTATCATATTGCTGTTTCCCAGATGCTCAAGGTGAACACCCAATGGTTTTGTGTGCAGAGTAAAAAATAAAAAAAAGCCTAGTAAATTAAAAAAGATTCATAAGAAAATATATGGCACCCACAAATACAGTCACCATGTTTGAACCAGGCCAGCTCTATAGACTCACTCTTTTCTAAAATGAGATGTAATCTGAGCCATGAAAGCATATGCTACACTAGCCCACACAGCAGAGAGCTGGCCATCTCAGGAGAATAGGGTGGGCCAAATCCTTCCAAAGCCATACTTGCTGCCTTCATCACACAGAATCACCATTTCCCAATTGCCCTGCCCCATCTGTGACCCTCTACAATTCCCTTTGTCCCTATGTGACAAAACTTCAGATATGCAAGTCCATACATCCTCCCAGGTATCTTCATTCTTCTAGCAGAACGGGCAGCTGAGTACAGACCCCTAAAAGTCATAGTATTAGAAATAGTACTTTGACAACTTCATTTGTTTGATGCTGTCATCCCTAAAGAAATACCCCAATTTAAAAGAACAGCTAAGAACAAGAGCTTACTAAACTTTTTGCCATTGTATTGATGACTTCATTGGAGATACATAATATTCCCAAATATACTCCCTTTTTCTCCTTTTTCTTCTCTTCCATTTTATTTTTTTCTTTCTATTTTATTTCCAATAACTTTGCTTTCACTTGTCTGGAAACAAATATATTATGATCAACTATGTCAACTGTGATGCATTTATTTAAATAAAAAAGAAAATATGCATGTGTGTATATTCACATTTTTATATTTTAAAAATATAATGTATTTATGTGTAATATATATTTTATATATATTGTTTTTATTGTTGCTGAAATCACATTACGTATCTTCTGACTAAAAGTCTACTTATGTCCTACAACATACTTTTGTTTTTCTTTTTGTCAGTTAACTACCCCTCTGGTAATCACTACTTGGTCTTAGTATTCAAAAATTCCTTTTTGTTTTATTCAATCTCTTTTTTTCTATGTACTAAATCTAAGTAAAATAATACTTAGCAAGTATTAGTCTTGTCCTATCTGATTTATTTCAGTAAGCAAGATCCTCTGGGCTCATCTATGGACCTAAAAAGCACATCAATATTATGTCAAGTGGCAGCATTTTATATTTCTTTTTTTTCTTTTTTTTTTTTGGTTTTTCGGGCCACACCCGTTAGATGCTCAGGGGTTACTCCTGGCTAAGCGCTCAGAAATTGCCCCTGGCTTGGGGGGACCATAATGGGATGCCGGGGGATCGAACCGTGGTCCTTTCCTTGGCTAGCGCTTGTAAGGCATACACCTTACCTCTAGCGCCACCTCGCCGGCCCCTATATTTCTTATATACATAATTGCATATACACAAATGCACATTATATCTACTTTATTTATTCATCAATCTAAGAAATTTAAATTGTTACCAATTCTAAGAAATTGGAAGCTATTCTGCAATAAAGATGGGAATGCATACATGCTTTAAATTAGTATTTTGAATTCTTCAAGATAAAGTTTAGAAGTATGAATTTTCTATATTAGGGGTTCTTTCCGCAATGATTCCACAAATTTATATTCCTATATAATGGGTTCCTTTTTTATCTGCATCTCCTATGTTTGCTTCTTGTCTTTTAAATAATGGCTACCTTTACATGTGTGAGGTGATAGCTCATTGTTTTTCCCTCAATAAAAAGGCAATGATGATAAGGTAGGCAAAGAAGACAAATACCAGGTCATTTAAAAAAAAATTTTGTGTGTGTGGTTTTTGAGTCACACCCGGCAGTGCTCAGGGGTTATTCCTGGCTCCAGGCTCAGAAATTGCTCCTGGCAGGCACAGGGGACCATATGGGATGCCGGGATTCGAACTGATGACCTCCTGCATGAAAGGCAAATGCCTTACCTTCATACTATCTTTCCAGACCCCATTTAAAAAATTTTGATATATATTTAAAAGCAAGTGAATAGAGAGTGTCAAATAATTTTAATAAAGAAAGAAAGAAGTCTTGGACTTTGACTATAAAACTGAGGTCACCAGGCATTCTGGGGATAGAGTTTCAGGCATACAAGGGATTTAAGAACAGTGGTCTTTGGCAGTTTGGTGGCAGTGGCTGTGTAGCAACATTGTATATCAAAAGCATAAATATTAACAAATATAACCATGTTAGCTCAACTACAACAACAACAATAATAATAATAATCAAATTTAACTTAAAAAGGGGGCATAAGAAGTGTGAACAAAATTTCATGTGCCTACTAGCCATCTGTATGTCATCGTGGAGAAGAGTCTGTTCAGACCACCTGTCCATTTTATAGTAACATTATCTGGGTTCTTATTGTTGAGTTCTATGAGTTCTTTATATATTTTGATATTTTATATCATAATCTTGTTGGATTATGATGCATAAATATCTATTCATTCAGTAGAATGACATTTTTACTGTGCCAGGGATCAAATCCAGGGCTTTGCATATGCTTTGCATATACTTCCACGGAATTATATTCATGTCCTCTGTCTTTTCATTCTGATGAAAGTTTTTTCTTTTCCTTTTTTTTTTTTTGTTACTTTTCTTAAGAGTTAATTATTTTAACATATCCCTAGGACAAATGTCAAGAAAGTTACTGCCTATGTTTACTTCTATGCATTTCATGATTTCACTTCTTATATTTAATACATTTTAAAATACATCCTTGATACATTTTAAATTTTTGTTTGGCCTTTTTTTCTTGTTTGTTTTTAAGCCACAGCCAGTGATGCTCTGGGGTTACTCCTTGCTATGCACTCAGAAATTAGACCTGGCTCGGGGGACCATTAGGGATGCTGGGGATAGAACCCAGGTCCATCCTGGGGTCAGCCACATGCAAGGCAAATGCCCTACAGCTGCACTATTGCTCCGGCTCCACATTTTAAATTGTTAACATTTTTTAAATTAAATTTTACTCAGTATGACTTATAGCTGCTGAATACTACATGCATACCACATTCCAACATCTCATCCCCCACCAGAGTATCCTTTTCCCTTTTACTATTGTCACAGAATCCCTTCACTTTCAAACTTCATACCTCTCAATTCATTTGGAAATAATTTTTGTGTGAGGTATTAAATAGTGGTCTAGTTTCATTCCTTTGAATATAGCTATGTATTTTCCCTAGTACTTATTTCTTAAAGGGTTTTTTTTCCTCCATTGTTAGTTCTTGACACCTTCATCGTAAATTAATTGTCTATATGGTATGGCTTTATTTCTAGACTCTTAATTCTTTCCATTGATTTGTATGTGAGTTTTTCTTTCAACATCATGCTGTTCGAATGACAATTATTTTGTTGTTAAGTTTGAGGTACATGATACTGCCATATTTTTTCTTTTAGTTTTTTTGTAGAATTGTATTGACCACTCAAGTGTTCTGAAAGCTCCAAATAAATTTCATGATTGTTGTTCTATTTTTGTGAAAAATGCAATTGGTATTTTTTTAAGAATTACATTCAAGGAGTCGGAGAGGTGGCACTAGAGGTAAGGTGTCTGCCTTGCAAGTGCTAGCCAAGGAAGGACCGCGGTTTGATCCCCTGGCATATCCTATGGTCCCCCCAAGCCAGGGGCAATTTCTGAGCACTTAGCCAGGAGTATCCCCTGAGCATCAAACGGGTATGGCCCCCCCAAAAAAAAACAAAACAAAACAAAACAGAAACAACAACAAAAAAAAAGAATTACATTCAAGGACTGGAGAGATAGAATGGAGGTAGGGTGTTTGCCTTGCATGCAGGATGGTGGTTCGAATCCCAGCATCCCATATGGTCCCCCGAGCCTGCCAGGAGTAATTTCTGAGCATAGAGTCAGGAGTAACCCCTGAGCACTGCTGGGTGTGACCCAAAACAAACAAGCAAACAAAGAATTACATTAAATCTGTGTATAACTTTAGAAAATATAAACATCTGATTGTGTTCATTCTTCCAAGTCCTGGGCATCACATGCCTTTCCATTTTTTGTGTGTATTATTTAATTTCTTTTAGCAGTACACACAGCTTTCTGTGTAGTCTACTTTTGTTTCTCTAGTTAAGTTTATTCCAAAGTATTTAATTCATTAGGATGCAATTGTAAATGAGATTATAAATCAGTGTTATTTCAAGGTGGGAAAAACTTGAGAACTGTTTGCTTTTTTGGCACAGCCTTATTGTATGGAGACACACACGGAGAAGCTACTTAATTATGCAAAAAATAAAACTTTGAGAAGCTCTGGGTATAACCTAAAAGATTTTACACATTGAAAATAAATTCCTATTCTGAAAGTTACTTGATCTAGAAAATTATTCCTAAATATTGATCTAGATTGTACCTTGCAATCGGAATAAGGCTTTACTTCTCCAAAAGAAAAATTTGTTCAAGTTTGGAGATCAAACCCAGGTCTTCTCATTTGTAAGACTTAAAAATCGAGCCACATCCCTGGCTACAAATATGTGGCTTCTTGTAGAGCAATTACTTTGGAAACAAAAGTTGAGACCACAAGAAAATAAAGACACAATTTTTATTTCAGACTATTAAAAACATAATTGGCTAACATTGAGCTTGCCAAGTATTAGTAAAAAAAAAATGATTCAACCAAAAGTAGGAAAAATTTAAAAAGGAGCTGTTCTTTTGTTTTTAATTTGAAAATTAATATGATATATATTTATCATACATATATTTATCCATTGTATTAAGCTAGACAATTGAGTTCTGATGTTTTTCTCAAAGACAGGACTCCAGGAATGGATAGGTAATGGGGTTTCCTAACGATAGAGGACTTTTCCGCTTGCAGTCATATATTCAAAAGGTTGATGCAAAGTCTCAGATTAACAACTGGGAAGCAAGTCTGAGCTCTCAATAAAATGATGGTAATAACAAAACCTGATCTCAATAGGACTAAAAGGAAATAAGAAGGTGGCTGAAAAGACCATTTAATGGACTTGAGACACCCAGAAGGCTTAGATTTCATTCCTGACACTAGGTGGCTCCCTTAGCACCATTAGGAGCACCCCAAGAACACAGTGCTGGGAGTAATCCCTGAGCACAGCTAGTGGCTAATAGCACTCAACACGAAGAATTCAAGAAAATATCTGTGTCTATGCTTCACAAGGAATAAATCACCTTGAATCATGGCAATGCAGTAACTATCCTTGGACATTGCTGGGACCAGGAGCCTGGAACTGAGGAAACATTTAAATACATAACGCTTGTATGAAACATCCCCAGACGAGACGGAAAAAAATTAGGAGAAGCTTGAGAAGGCATTCTGCTCTCATGCAGATGAAAACTATCAATGGAGAGATACTAGGTAAGACATTGACTTTATCTGCACTGATAAATCCAGAAAGGCGCCAGTTACAAAATTACAAATATAATCCAGAGTATTTGCCTCTTTCATACAATGATATGTTTACAAATGGAAATTACTTGAATGTAAATTCAGTAAAAAAAAAAGGGGGGGGGCTGATTTTTTTAATTCTAAGCATTAGGATGTAAAGGCTGATATAAGGAGATAAGAACAAGATTTTTAGTTGTCTTTTAAAAATTTAAAAATCAGTGTAGTGAATAAAGATTTGCTTTTAATAACTATGCTATTAAGGAAAGCTATAAATATTGTCAAGGAAGTGTTTTTTCAGTTGAAATGAGGCAGTAAATCAAGCTTGAAGTTTGTGGATTTAGTAAAGTGGAACGTAGGTGAAATAAAATCTCAATAAATCAAGTAATCCAACCTAAATGTAATCAGTTCATTAATTAAAACTCCAGCCAAGTGTAAGATTTACACAATTCTAAAGTGACACTGCTGAAATAGCATCTGCTTCTAAGCTTCTGCTTACCAAGACACTTTGCTCTTCTTACTAAACAATAGGATAAATCATGATTCTCTTATTATCCTTTTAGGATTGGGAGTGTTTCCCATGAACTTTTCCAATGTGTTGGGCATGCTCATTTCACTTCAGTAACAAGATCCACAGATATAATTTGCTCCGTTTACAACTTTGAAGTAGCAATCACATAAATCTCAAATTGTAGATGTTTTGGGAAAGAAGATTAAAGATTATTCTACGAAGGAGGGGAACTGAGGAAATTGAGGGGAAGAAGTGAAAAAGAATGGAATGTAGTTTTCTACATAGCAAGGACAAGCAGAGGTGAAATAACTTGGGGGCACAAAATATCAATACCAAAAGTAGAAACAAAAAGAAGAAAATGTGTGATGATGAAGACACTGTGCTAACCGTAGAGTTGCATGCTCTATGCCTTTAATTTACAATGTTAAAAAATCACATTGGCATAGAAAATCAGGGTCAAAATGATAGCACTGCAGTTAGGATGTTTGCCTTGAACATGGTCAGCCCAGAATTAACCTGGGTTTAGGTTCAATCCTCAGTATCCCATATGGTCCACAAACCTGGCAGAAGCAATTCCAGAGCCAGGAGTAGTAACCAGTATCCTCTGAGCACTGCCATGTGTGGCCCAAAAACCAAAATAAATAGAAAGAAAATCACAAAGAGGAAGGAAAAGACTGAAAACAACTTGGGGCTAATTTTTCTCTCTTCCTATTCAATGAACTATATGAGATTGAGAGAGGCAAAATAAATTTATTTTTCCTTAGCTTATAAGTATCTCTCACTACAGGGCATTAAATAGTAAGATTAAATAGTAAATAGGTCATGGACCTGAATTGTCATAGGTCAGTAAGACTGAGAATAAAAGTTGGAAGACCAATGAAGAACTGTCAAGTCAAACTAGAACTCAAAGGCAAAAATGCAACCTCTTTTGTTTTTTTCTTTTTTTATTTCTTCATAAATGCCAGTCTTGAAAAGGCAGCTGACCTGCATGAGCTGATACCTGTCACTTGGTGCCACACTTGCATTTGGTCTAGAACTTAGCAAAGCAGTTGGAAGAGATCTGCAGAAGCTGAAGGAGCCACACACTCAACTGCTACCCCATAGCCAACAAGGTTGGGCCAACAGCTGGATCAAAGAGGAAATAAATGTTTCCTTGAGATGAATGACAATGAAAAAACAAATTGCCAAAATCTATGGGATACAGCAAAGGCAGTAATTATGGGTAAACGCATAGCAACAGTTCTACATTAGGAAAGAAGAAAATGACAAATTAAACAAACAAAAGTAATGCCTTAAATATCTGGAAAACCAACAGCAGCAAGTGAATCTAAACACAGGTAGAAAAAAAGAAATAATAAAAACCAGAGCAGAAATCAGAAACATAGACAAAAAATACAAAGAATGATACCAGGAGCTATTTTAAAAGAATAAACAAGATAGACATGCTGCTGGCAAGACTCACTAAAAAAAGGGAAACACTCAAATAGATTGGATCAGAAATAAAAAGGGGGAGATTATTATAGAACCTCAAGAAATCCAAGAAGACATCATGAGAGCTTATGAACAACTGTACTCAGATAAGTTAGAAAACCCAGAAGAAATAGACTCTTTGATCTCTTTCTCCTCTGAGTCATTATTTATATAAAGGAATGCAACTGTCTTTTGTGTATTGACTTTGTAGCCAATCACTTTGTGTAAAGTTGTATCATTTTTAGGAGTTTTTCTGTGGATACTAGGGTTTTTTTTATGTATATCATCATATCTGCAAATAGAGATAATTTGACTTCCTCTTTTTCCATTTTTATTTCTTTGATTTCCTTCTCTTGTCTGATAGCTATTGCTAGCATGTCTAATACTATGTTGAATAAGAGTGGAAACAGTGGATAGCAAACTTATTGCCTGCCTTTAGTGGAAATGCTTTCAGCTTTTCACCATTAAGGATA
This sequence comes from Suncus etruscus, assembly GCF_024139225.1. Lineage (NCBI taxonomy): Eukaryota > Metazoa > Chordata > Mammalia > Eulipotyphla > Soricidae > Suncus > Suncus etruscus. The sequence goes on from NC_064858.1 coordinate 15,869,776, forward strand.
ACATTGGCTGTGGGCTTATTATAGATAGCTGTTACTATTCTTGAGGAAGTTTCTTTCCACCCCTATTTGGCAAGGGTTTTCATCATGAATGGATGTTGGATTTTGTCAAATGTTTTCTATGCATTGATATGATGAAGAGACCCAAACTATTAACAATCTAAACTTAAAATGAACCTGTTACACTGGTTGGCCAGGGGGCTAAGAGTGGAGGTATGAGATGCATGCTGGGAACTTTGGTGGAGGGAAGTCAATGCTGATGGTGGGAATGGCCCTAATTCATGTCACTATATGTTTAAATACAACCATGAAGGATTGATAATTCACAATAATCTCAATAAAAGTTATAAGGGACAGCCATTTCTTAATAATCATCGGGTATGTACAACAGGAAGAAATCACACTCCTAAACATATGCACCCAATGAAAGACAAGCAATGTTACATGCTAACTTTGGTCTACCAGATCTCATGGACTGGCTCTTGGTGTCCAGATGCATTAGAGGGCTTCTTTTGAGTCCCTTTTAAGGAGAGTGAATACATGGATGGCATAATATGAAATAAATGAAAAATGATGAGACCAAATGAAGTGCGGGGACAACACGTTCTGGCAAACGCGTGACAGAATTTAATTTCCATGATGGGAGGATATAAAGGGGTAAAGAGACAGTCATACAAATGAGAAGATAGCTCATATTTTGTTTCTTTGCAAAGTACAGAAACTTATCAGTGTACATTTTTTGATCTTTAAAACAGCACACAAGGCTCTAGGTGGTTTGTAATCTTGGAATAGAATATAGTTCAGTTAGGAGCCCAGAGGATAAAAAGAAGGTAAACTTTTACATTTCAAGGTAGTTCCTCTCTGGCCTGGCCCTAGGTGTCATAATGATGTAAATTAAGAGATTAAGAAGCCAGGTTTCCTATAACAAATTTCCTTTACCTAAGGCAGGGGTCTCAAACTCAATTTACCTGGGGGCCGCAGGAGGCAAAGTCGGGGTGATCCTTGAGTGCAAAGTCAGTAGTAAGCCTTGAACATTGAGGGGTGTGACCCATACAACTAAAACAAAACAAAAAAAAAAAAAGATTCTTCTAGGGCAGGGCAGGGCCACAAAATGTTGTATGGCAGTTTGCAGCCCGCAGGCAGGCCCTGAGTTTGAGACCCCTGACCTAAGGGAACAGTTTTCTAGTTTAGGGGCTAAGACTAACTTCCTAAATTCTGGTTTTGAGAGAGATAAAACTTAAATGAAAGAGGTACAGATTTTATAGCTAGTAAATTTAATAGCCCAGTGCTATACTGGCAAAGGCTTTTTGGAGTGTAAATTAGTTAATAGGTATTCAAAGTGACTTCACAAGGCAATCCTTTCTGCTATGTGTTATAAGACAAGGATAGAAGAAATTGTTTTTTTTTTTTTTTTATGCTGAGTATTCCAGGTAAAGATAAATTTAATCAGGGCTATATTGCCTGTAAAAATCCTTACATATTTTCCGGCATGTAAGATGACTTTTGAAACAAACAAACAAAAAAAAGTCAATCGAAAATATACATCGTCTTTTTTTTTTTTTTTTTTTTTTTTTTTTTGGTTTTTGGGCCACACCCGGCGGTGCTCAGGGGTTACTCCTGGCTGTCTGCTCAGAAATAGCTCCTGGCAGGCACGGGGTACCATATGGGACACCGGGATTTGAACCAACCACCTTAGGTCCTGGATCGGCTGCTTGCAAGGCAAACACCACTGTGCTATCTCTCCGGGCCCCAATATACGTCGTCTTAGACACCAAGTATATCCCGAAAAATGTTTCAATATGCCGCTAAACGAAAATCATCTGGATATTGCCACGAAATGAATTTTCCATCTCGATCCTGCACCAATCACTGCTCAGACCACCTCTCTAACTCAGCCAATTTAAGCAAGCTTTTTATGCATGCAAATTAGACAATGTTCTGTACCCTAATCTACAGTGTAAAAAGCCTGCTCAGATTGGCCAGAGTCAGAGAGGAAGTCTAAAATTAGGGGGTCGTCTTATACACCGGAAAATATAGTATGTTAGGATGAGAAAGGTTTTACTATAGACACAGCAGAAGGGAATATATATATATATGTATATATATATATATGTATATATATATATATGTATATATATATATATATAAAATGGTTGTAGTAAAGAAGGTAGAATGTCAGTATGATTAACAGAACATCTCATTCAATTATTCACACTGAGAGGGAAAACTCAATTGGTCTATTGGTGAGAAATTTCAGGAATTTTTCAGCCATCCACACTTGAGGGAAAAGACTTCTTAATGGGCCTGCTGGTAATATTACCTTAGGAATTTTTGATCAACTGCCCACGCTAAGGTTATGAACATCCTAGTGGGTCTTCTAACTGACTTCTTCTGAAAATATTAAGATTCCTATTATGTTAATGCTGTGACAAAGCAAAATATTTAAAACAATTCCTGACAAATTTGAACAAAAATGCCAATTGAAACAGAACAATAGAGGAAGACCTCAGCATGCCACTGTCACCCTTTGATAGGTCAACCAGGTGAAAATCAAACAAGACTATATTGGCTCTGAACAGAGAAATGGAAGAGAGTTCTTAGTCACATTCTTCTCCAGTGCACTTGGTCATATTCCAGGATAGGCCACATGCTGACCCCCCAAACATACCTCCATAAAATCAAGAGGATAGAATATGTACAGAATAGCTTCTCAGATCACAATGCACTGAAATTAGAAGTGAACTACAAAGGAACACAGAAGAAAAACTCCAATCACATAGCTTCCACAGAATCTTTTGGGTGGGTTGGTTCCAAAACAAGCAGCCATGGGTCTCAAGCAGCAGCTTCAGTGAAAAGCATGCGGAGGAAGTCAGGCTATACCTTTCATTGGCCGGGCCCATCACCACCGATCACATGGTTTATGCAAACTCTTCTTTGGGGGAAATATTGGTCCCAGGGCCTGGAACCTTGGGTCTTGGGCACCTGCCTTGTTGAAAAGCATGTGGCAGAGATTAGGCTCTACGTTTATTGTTTATTGAGTAGGGGCATCTCACCTCCAATCATGTGGCTTCTGCACACCCTTCTGGGGGAATTTGATTCCAAAATCTGCAACCATGGGTCTTGGGTAGCAACCACATTGAAAAGCATGTGACAGAGATTAGGCTCTTCCCTTTTTGTTAGGTAACATGTAACCTTCAATATCACGTGGCTCCCACAAACTCTTCTGGTGGTATTGGTACAAAAGCCTGCAGATGAGGATCTTGGGCAGCAGCTGCAGTAGAGATCTGTTTCTACCCTTCTTGGATGGGACCATCTTACTCCCAATCACGTGGCTTCCACAGATTCTTCTGGTCAGGGTGTCCCAAAATCTGTAGCTGTGGGGCTTGGGCAGCAGCATTGAAAAGCTTGCAGCAGAGATTAGGCTCTACCTCTCTTGGACTGGGCCATCTCACCTCCAATATCATGTAGCTTCCACAGTCTCTTCTAGTGGGATTGGTACAAAAACCTGTAACAGTGGGTTGAGGCAGCAACTGTGTTCAGAAGAGTGTGTTTCAGAGATCAGGCTTTGCACTTGGCTTTCAAAGACTATTCTAACGGGGTTGGTTCCAAAACCTTCAGCCTCTGGTCTTGGGAGAAAAAAGTGCATCAGAGAACAGGCTTCATCCTTGTTTTGCAGGGCCAACTAACCTTTAATCATTTGACTTCTGGAGATTTTTCTGGTTGGGGTTGTTTCCAAAACCTGTAGCCAAGGATCTTCGGCAACAACACATTGAAAAGCATGTGGCAAAGATTATATTCTACCCTTTCTGGGTGAGGCTAGCACACCTTCAATCACTTGGCTTCCACAGACTCTTCTGGGAGGAATTGGTCTGAAAGCCTGAACCTGCACATCTTGGGCACAACTGTGTTGAAAAACATGCAGCAGAAATCAGGCTCTACCCTTCTTGGGTGGGTTCAGCTCAGCTCTGATCACATGGCTTCTGTAGACTCTGCAGCCAAGGGTCTTGGGAGTCTGCCACATTAAAAAATGTGTGGCAGCAATCGGGCTTTATGTTTGATGGGTGGGGCCAGCTTACCTTTAATGCAGCTTACCTTTATGCACTTCTGCAGACTCTTCTGAGAGGGATTGGTCCTAAAACCTGTATTGCAGGTCTTGGGCATCTGCCTCATTGAAAAGCCTGGGGTAAAGATGAGGTTATACCCTGCTTGTGCAGAGCCAGTTTACCTCCAATATCCTGTGGTTTCCATAAACTCTTCTGTACAAAGTTGGTACAAAAACTGCAGCCATGGTCTTGGGCAGCAGACACATAGAGAAGTATGCGGCTGGGCCAGAGCAATAACACAGTGGTAGGGCATTTCTCTAGCACATGGCCAATTACAGATGGGCCCCGGTTCAATTCCCTGCATCCCATATTGTCCTCTGAGCCTACCAGGAGCAAATTCTGAGTGTAGAACAGAAGTAACCCCTGAGTGCAACTGGGTGACAAATAAAATACACCCTCTTAACATGCTTTCAAAAGCTATGACCTAGAGAATTCTGGAAATCCCTTGTTTTGGGGGTACCTTTTTTGAGTAATGATAGCATAGCTATAGGGTATTTGCCTTGCACACCACCTACCTGAGAGGGACCCAGGTTTTATCCCTGGCACAACATATGGTCCCCCAAATCTGTCAGGAGAGATTTCTGAGCACAGATCCAGGAGAAACTCCTTAGCACCCAAAACCAAAAGAAGATGATGAAGAAGATGATGAAGAAGGAAGAGGAGGAGGAGGAGAAGGAGAAGGAGGAGGAGGAGGAGGAGAAGAAAAAGAAGGATAAGGAGAAGAAGAAAGAAAGAAAGAAAGAAAGAAAGAAAGAAAGAAAGAAAGAAAGAAAGAAAGAAAGAAAGAAAGAAAGAAAGAAAGAAAGAAAGAAAGAAAGAAAGAAAAGAAGAGAAAGAGAGAGAGAGAGAAGAAAGAAGAAAGAAAGAAAGAAAGAAAGAAGAAAGAAGAAAGAAAGAAAAGAGAAGAAAGAAAGAAAGAAAGAAAGAAAGAAAGAAAGAAAGAGAGAAAGAAAGAAAGAAAGAAAGAAAGAGAGAGAGAAAGAAAGAAAGAAAGAAAGAGAGAGAGAAAGAAAGAAAGAGAGAAAGAGAAAGAAAGAAAGAAAGAAAAAGAAAGAAAGAGAGGGAGGGGGAGGGAGAGAGATGGAGAGGGAGAGAGAGGGAGAGAGAGGAAGGAAGGAAGGAAGGAAGGAAGGAAGGAAGGAAGGAAGGAAGGAAGGAAGGAAGGAAGGAAGGAAGAAGGAAGGAAGGAAGGAAGGAAGGAAGGAAGGAAGGAAGGAAGGAAGGAAGGAAGGAAGGAAGGAAGGAAGGAAGGAAGGAAGGAAGGAAGGAAGGAAGGAAGGAAGGAAAGAGTGCAGTTGAGAAGTTGAAGTTGAGATCAGGCTCTACCTTTCTTGGCTGGGGCCAACTCACCTTTAATCACATAGATATCTTCTAGACTGGTTGGTCCCAAGAACTTCAGCCACATGTCTTGGGCAGCAGCCGCTTGAAAAGTGTACATTGAAAATAAGGCTCTACCCTTCTCAAGCTTGGCCAGCTCACCTCAAATCACATGGCTTCTGCAGACTTTTCTGGGCAGTGTTGTTTCCAAAACCTGCAACCAAGGATATTCTACAGCAGAGCATTAAAAAGTATTTGATGAAGACTAGGTTCTACCCTTCCTGGGTGGGGCAGCACACCTCCAATAACGTGGCTTCTGCAGACATTTCTGGGCAGGGTTGGTACAAAAACCTACAGCCATGGGTTGGATCAGCATGCGGTGGATATCAGTCTCTATGTTTCTTGAGTAGGGCCAACTCACCTTTGATGACATGGCTTCCACAGACTCCTCTGAGCGGGGTTGGTACAAACCCTGCAGCTGCAAGACTTGGGCAACAGTTGCACTTAAAAGCATGTCACAGAGATCAGGCTCTATGTTTCTTTGGTAGGTCTAGCTTACCTCTGATCGCAATGCTTCAAAGACTCTTTTGTGCGGGGTTGGTCCCAAAACCTACAATTGCAGGACTCAGGTAGGCAGCAGACACCCACAATGAAAAATGTGCAGCAGATATCAGGTTCTGCCCTTTTGGGTAGGGCCAACTCACCTCCTTTCATGTGATTTCTGCAGACTCTTCTGGGAGAGGTTGGTCCCAAGACCTGCAGCTGCCATGTTGAATAGCTATGGTGGAAATCAGATTCTTAGGTTCCTAGGTTGGAAAGCTCCCCTCCAATCACATGACTTCTGCAGACTTTTCTGGGTAGGGTTGGTACAAAAACCTGCAGCCACTGGTCTTTGGCAGCAGCTGTATTGAAAAGCATGCAGCGGATATTAAGCTCTCAGTTTCTTGGGCAGAGCCAGCTCACCTCCAATAAAATGGCGTCTGCAGAGTCTTCTGGGCAGGGTAGGTACAAAAATCTGCATCTGCAGGTTTTGTTCAGCAGCTACATTAAAAAGCATGTGGCTGGGGCTGGAGAGATAGCATGGAGGTAAGGCGTTTGCCTTTCATGCAGGAGGTCATCGGTTTGAATCTCAGCGTCCCATATGGTCCCCCGTGCCTGCCAGGAGCAATTTCTGAGCCTGGAGCCAGGAATAACCCATGAGCACTGCCGGGTGTGACCCAAAAACCACAAAAAAAAATAAATAAATAAAATAAAATAAAATAAAAAAATAAAAAGCATGTGGCAGATATCAGGTTCTAGTTTCTTGGGCGAGGCCAGCACACCTTGATTATGTGGGCTCTAAAGACTTTCTGGGCGGGTTTGGTCCCAAAATGCAGCTACATGTCTTGTGCAGCAGTCCTCAAAAAGCATTCTGCAAAGATCAGGCTTTACCCTTCTTGGGCGGGGCAGCACAATTCCTATCACATGGCTTCTACTGACTTTTTTGCAAGGGATTGATCCCAAAATCTGTAGAAACAGGTCTTGGGCAGCAGACAATGTGAAACCATACAGCGGATTTCAGGTTCTACAATTTTTTTGTGAGGGGGTAACTTACCTTATCACATGGCTTCCACAGACTCTCCTGAACAGGGTTGGTTCCAAAACCTGCAGCATTAGGACTTGGGCACCTGCTGTTGAAAAGCATGTGGCAGAAATAAGACTCCACACTTCTTGTGAAGAGCCAACTTGCCTTCAATATCATGTGTCTTCCAAAGACTCTACTTGACTAGATGGTACAAAAATCTGAAGCCCAAGTCATGGGCAGCAGCATTGAGGGGCATTAGTGATAACTTAGTGATAGTGCATTTGCCTTGCATGCTACAACCTCAGATAAACCCTGGTTCAGTTGCCGGCACCTATATGGTCCCCCAACCCTTGTCAGGAGTTATTTCTGAGTGCAGAGCCAGGATTTCTGAGTGCCCCACCTCCCAAAGCACAAGGTGTATATCAGGCTCTAGCATTCTTGGTCGGGGCTAACTCACCGTCTATAACATGGCTTCCACAGACTCTTCTGGATGGTGTTGGAACAAAAACCTACAGCCCTGGGTCTTGGGCAGCAGCTGCATTCAAAAGCATGTGGTGGACATCAGGCTCTATTCTTCTTGGTGGGGCAAGTTCACCTCCAATCATGTGGCTTCTACAATCTCTTTTGAGAAGGTGGATCCCAAGAACTTCAGCAATGGATCTGGGGCAAGAGCAGCATTGAAAATTTTGTGGCAGAGATCAGGTTCTACCCTTTTTTGACAGGGCCAGCTCACCTTCAGTCACCTGGCTTTTGAAGTCTATTCTGGGCAGAGTTGGTCCCAAAACCTGTAGCTGCTGGTCTCAAGCTGTTGTGTATGGATACATTTCAATGGGATTGTTATGTTACTGACCCTACCCCCTGATTGGTGATTGTGCCCTACCCTAGGGTGTGACCTGGCATTCTGCTCCCACCCTAGGGTGATACCTGATTCTGTTCCCACCATTGGATGGTACCTGATCCCACCATTGGGTGGTACCTGATTCTGGGGAATAAAAGCAAGGGTCTGTGGAAGGCAAGGGGCTTTTTGGCTGGAACTGATGCTGAGGCTTTTGGCTTCAGTCTTGTCCTCCGAATAAAGCTGAATTTTCAAAAGCCTGACTTTCTGCAAGCCTTTTACCCACCACTTCACCTCAGGACCACTGGCTGAACAGGGTTGCAGACGTGTGCTCCGAGCTGGAAGGGAAAGACCTCATCCTCCATCAGTCAACCCCATCAAGGGCTGACTTGCAACATTAAGCAGCATAGAAAAGCATGCAGCGAAGATCAGGATCCATCTTTCTTGGGTGGGTCTAGCTCACCTCTAATCACGTGGCTTCTGCAGACTCTTATGGGTGAGGTTGACCCCAAAACCTATAGTCAGGATCTTGGGCACCTACTGCTTTGAAAATTATGCAGTGGAGATGAGGTTATACCTGACTTGTGCAGGGCCAGTTCACTTCTGCTATCATTTGACTTCCACAAACTCTTCTTGGTGATGTTGGTACAAAACCTGTGGCTACATGTCTTGGGCAGCAGCCAATTAGATAGCATGCGATGGTGCTGGAGAGGTTGTACATTGGTAGTGAATGCATTTGCCTTGCATGCGGTCATCCCAGGACAGACCCCAGTTCAATTCCCTACATCCCATATTGTCCTCTAAGCCTACCAGGAGTGATTTCTGAGTGCAGAATCAGGACTAACCCCTTAGCATCACCAAGTGTGACCCCCTCAAAAAAAAAAACAAAAATAAAATAGACTTTCTTAACATGCTGCCAAAAGCTACAATATAAAGAATTCTGGAAACTCCTTGTTTTGGGAGGCTGTAGTGATAGCACAGTAATAGGGCATTTGCCTTACAGACTGCCTCTTCAGAATGGACCCAGGCTTGATTCCTAGCATTCCATATGGTCCCCCAACCTGCCAGAAAAAATTTCTGAGTGTAGATCCAGGAGTAACCCCTGAGCACCACTGGGTGTGGCCCAAAAACAAAACAAAAAGAAAGAAAAGTTTGCATTGGAGATCAAGCTTTAACCTTCTTTGGCAGGGCCAACTCACCTATCATCACATGGCTTCCACAAACTCTTCTGGGTGGGTTGGTCCCAAGAACTGCAGCCATGGATCTTGGGCAGCAGCTGAATTGAAAAATGTGAGGCAGAGATCAGGCTGTTTTCTTTTGGGTGGGCCAGTTCCTTTCCAATCAAGTGACTTCCTCAGACTCCTCTGGGGGGATTGTAAAGCTTGTCATAAAGATCAGGCTCTACATTTCTTGGGAGGGGTCAGCTTACCTATAATCACATTGCTTCCAAAAAACTGCATCTGTGGATCTTGGGCACGTTGAAAGCATGTGGTGGAGATCAGATTTCAAGTTTCTTGGCCAGGGCCAACTCACTTGACTCACTGATCATTTGATTTTATCAGACTCTTCTTGGTAGGATTGGTTTCAAAACCTGCAGTTGTGGGTTTGGGCAGAAGCTTTGTGGAAAAGCACATGGCTAAGGTTGGGCTCTGCCCTTCTTGGGTAGGGTCAGCTCACCACTGATTATGTGGCTTTTGCAGAATTTTCTGAGCTGTATTTGTTCCAAAACCTGCAGTCACAGGTCTTGGGCAGCAGACACATCTGAAACCATGTGGCATATTTTAGGCTCTACATTTTTTGGTCAGGGTCAGCTTACTTCTAATCACATGACTTTCACAATCTCTTCTAGGCTGGTTTGGTCCCAAAACCTGGAGCTGCGGGTCTTGTGCAGCAGCTGCATTCAAAAGCATGCAGCAGAGATAAAGATCTATTCTTCTTGCATGGGGCCAGCTCATCTCCAATCACGTGACTTTCACAGACTATTCTGGGAGAGTTGGTCCCAAAACCTGCAGTTGCAGGTCTTGGCCAGCAGCCATGTTGAAAACTGACAAAGATCAGGGTCTCCCCTTCTTGGGCAGGGTCAGCACACCATTGATCACGTGGCTCAGGCTTTACCTGTCTTGGGTGGGGTCAGCTCATCGCTGATCGTGTGGCTTCCACAGACTCTTCTGGGTGAGTTTTAAGGATATTATTTTTGAAAAGAGAAACAATGTAAAGATATTAACTTTATAAGATTGACAAAACAAGGAATTGCATGGCATCAAATAGTGGCCACTCCTGATCCTGGATTTTAGATATGCGAGCATTTAGAAAGGAGAAGTGGGGAGGGCTTGAGAGAGGAGGCAGTCAGCTAACCATAAGGCAATGATCAAGGGTTTTGACATGTTAGTGGTTAAAGATGTGAGAAGACATGATATATAAGTTTATAAAAATCGTATCAATATATTTTTCTTTGAAAAAGTTGTTCAGAAAAAATAAATCCAATTAAACACAAGTTTAGTTGTCATAATATTAAACATCTGTAATTTGCTTGTATTCTAATAAATTTCTATAACTCAGAGAAGAAAACACCCAAAGGAGCTATACAGATTTCTAGACTGAGAGAAAAAGTGTTCCAGATCATTTGTCACTAAGAAAATCCAAATTAAGACAACAATGAGATATAATTTCACAATAGTGAGGTTTAATAGGGAAATAGGCAGGGATGGAAAGCCAGGGACCTTACAGCCAACCTCCGCACAAAGAGAGGGAGAAAAAAAGCTTGGGCTAGGCCCAAAATGTCCTCATACAGAGGACTGGTTGAGAGAAAAAGATAAAAGGAGATACAGGGTAGAAGAAACAGTTAGTCCAGCCAATAGTTTTTTAAAAACAACCATCAGGAAATGTAGTCAGCATCCGGGAGAAAATGCCAGATATATAATGAAATACTATACAACTGTAAGGAACAATAAAAACATGCATTTTGCTGCTACCTGGTTGGAATGTGATATCATGTTGAGTGAAGTAAGCCAGAAAAAGTATGGCAAGTACAGGATGATATCACTTATCTATTGTATATAGAATAACTGGATGATGAAATATAATGTACTGAAGGGAGTGTCTAGATAAGCCTGATCCTAGAGTTTATGGAAAATAAAGACAGAGACAGAAATAAACTGAGGAGGAAAGGAAGATGGTAAAGGGATATAATGAGAAAAGAGGGGTCAGGTGTCTTGGGTATATGGATGATATGGAAGAGTAGTATATATATATATATATATATATATATATATATATATATAAATTCAGTGTTGTTGATTGGTACTTGGGAGACAACAACACTGAATTTAGAAATATGTATGTCAAGTAACAGGCATGGGGATGTGGAGTTGGGGTGAAGAACATGGGGAACCCTAGTGAAAGGAAATTGACATTAGTGATGTGATTTGTGTTGGAATATTATAGTCCAAAATGCAACTATCAATAGCTTTGTAAATCATGGGTTGTTGTTTTTGTTTTATTTGTTTTGGGAGGGTTTTTGGGGGGCACACTCAGCAGCATCAGGGGTTACTCCTGACTTTGCACTCAGAAATAGTTCCTGGCAGGCTCAGGGGACCATATGGGGTGCTGGGAATCAAACCAGGTCAGCAGTATGCAAGGCAAATGCCGTACCCACTGTGCTATTTCTCTGGCCCCCTAAAATCATAATTTTTGTTCTAAATCATAGACCTAAATTATAATTCTTTAATTAAATTGAAAATATTTTTTGTTTTATTGGAGGGCCACACTCAGTGGCACTCAGGAGTTACTCCTGGCTCTGTGCTCAAAAATTGCTCCTGGCAGGCTTAGGGGACCATATGGAATGCCAGGGATTGAACCCAAATACATCTGGCTCTGCTGCGTGCAAGGCAAACACCCTACCGCTGTGCTATCAGTCCAGCCCCCAAATATAAAACTTTTTAAATGTATAACCCACCTTATCTCCATTGACACAGCAATCATGTGTCTTTAAAGAATACAATCTTGGTTGTACTAAGTAAAAACTAAATCATTTCACCTCAGAAAAATCAATGTTGATTCTTAAGAGCAACTTCTTAATCATTTCACAAACTGATTAGTAACATTATTTTTGTTTGATTGTTGGCTACACCTGGCTATGCTTAGTGGTGATCTTATCTCTGAACTCAGGAATCATTCCTGGCAAGGCTCAGCTGACTTTAAGGGATGCCTAGGTTGGAACCTGATCTACTGCATGCAAGGCAACTGCCCTACCTGCTGTACTACTGCTCTGGTCCCTAGTTTAGTAACTTTTAGCCAAAAGTAGTAAAAGTAAATTTTGTGAAAGTAAAATTTTATAAAAGATTGTATTTCTACACCTTGATCAGCCTCATAATTGGAGGGAGAAAAATGGATGGCACCAAGACCAGACAGTCATATGTTCATTTGGTGGAAATAAAAAATGGTCAAATCCAAAGTCAACGACAACAGAATCGATACCCAATCTACAACAAGCTGTACAAGGGGCAAATAGTTGCACTAGCATTATGAAGGGGGATAAAGGAGGGAGAAGTGGGATGCATGGTGGGAATAGGGATGGAGAGAAGAGGATAACACTGGTGGTGAAATGCCCTTATTCATTATCACTATGTGCCTTAAATATTACTGTGAAAAATTTGTAGTCCACTTTAACCACAACAAAAACTTTTTAAAAGATTGTATTTCTAAATACATAAATCAGATTCTACTATAGTCACATTCCCCTAAATATTAGGATTGAAATCTGAAGGAGGTATAGGACAAAGATGATGAAGGTGCATATTCACGACTGCAGCCTATCAACCAGGGCAAAGTGAACAAGAGACTAAATGGGATCCTGTAACCAACTGTGGGGCAGGGTCATGAAAAATTTGACAAAAATGTCAACAATTTCATTTAAAATCACTCACATAATGAATCCAAAGTGTTTGTGAAAGTATTTGCCCTTGTTGCATTTCTTAGCAAAATGTTTAAGAAATCTTGCTCTATTTAATTCTACCCATCCATAAATCATGAGCCAGTAAATATCCTCCACAGGTCAGGTATGGAAGGTGAACAGCATGCATCGAAAGTTGTTCTGGTGAAATGATCTGCAGTCGACATTTGAGAAATGCAGAGAAGAAATTCTCAGCCCACAGTAACACCTCTCACCCATGCCAGTGACTTGGTGATTTGTGTGAAAAGAAATCTTCACAAGAAAATTTGATCAAACTGAATACTAATATTCTTGCAATGGAAAAAATACCAAAAGAAAACCTTACTTTTCTATACTATCATATTCTTCCAGGCATAGCTGCACTCTAACAAAGGAAGAGAAAAGAATTCCCACCTACAAAGAATTGGTCACGTCACCAGAGTAGTAGGAATGTGATTAGAGGAAGAAAAAAAAAAGCACATTGCTATTGTCCATGCACACTAACCTTATAAACTATAAAGTATAAAGTAAATATCATCCTCACTATTAGAGAAAAGCCACATAGAACACGAAAGGTCCCAGGCATACCATTAAAGTTGTTCACTGCAGGGGAAAATTTGAGGGAAAACCAGAATTTCCTTCAGGTAAATTGGTGCAAAGCAATTCCATGGAGAGTTTAGTGCAAACAGGGAGTTGAACAAAGCGGATTAGTGATTATGTTCCAAGCAAAGGGAAGCTACGTCTTTGAGAGAATAGGGAAGCAGGTTGGCCTGCCCAGAGCTGAGTCAAAGCTTCCTCCACACAAATAAACATGCCAGGGCTACCGTAAACCGATTTTTGCGTTCTGTATAAGGAGAAAAGGATGCAAATGTTTTAAAATAAGAGGGACAGGAGAGATAGTACAGTGAGTAAGGTTCTTACCTTGGCTGACCCAGTTTCAAACCCCTATACTCTAATCCCTCAAGTATGCCACAAGTGAACCCAGAGCAGAGCTAAGTGTAAGCTTTCAGTACTGCTGGATGTCTCCCCACCATATCTCTCTCTCTGTCTCTCTCTCTCTCTCTCTCTCTCTCTCTCTCTCACACACACACACACACACACACACACACACACACACACGAATAAAAAGATAAAATTAAAATGAGTTCAGAGGGGTCAGAGCAGTGGCACAAGTGGCAGGGCATTTTCCTTGCACTCACTAACCTAGGACAAACCCGATTTGATCCCCCACATCCCATATGGTCCCCCAAGCCAGGGGCAATTTCTGAGTACATAGCCAGGAGTAACCCCTGAGCATCACCAGTGTGGTCCAAAAACCAAAAAATTAATTAAATTAAATTAAATGAGATCAGACAATGTACACTGTTAATTTACTGGGGGTTTTACTGTTAGCCATTCACCCCATTTTCTAGTACTTCTTTTTTGTTTGTTTTTTGTTTTGGTTTTGGTTTTTGGTTTTTGGGCGGTGCTCAGGGGTTACTCCTGGCTATCTGCTCAGAAATAGCTCCTAGCAGGCACGGGGGACCATATGGGACGCCAGGATTCGAACCAACCACCTTAAGTCCTGGATCGGCTACTTGCAAGGCAAACGCCACTGTGCTATCTCTCTGGCCCCTTTCTAGTACTTCTTATACTTAGTGAGCAGCACTAATTCTCTTGGAAATAAGCAGATTTGGCCCAAAGCTAAAGCTTTTGACTACTATATGTTTTTGTTTAACTGTATAAAGCTACACCTTAAGTAAATTTAGGAATAAGACAAAAGATTTAAAGCACTGCCCATTTATCTACAAGTAAGACTACAGGGCATACTAAGTCGATCAGAACTGCTAATTAATACCCAAGAAAGAGACCTTGAGCTCAGAGCCCCAGGAATTCTTCCATTCCTGGTGTCTAATTTTTTTATTTTCCTGAGTCTCACTATCTGCAGTTGGAGGAAGAGCTACGGCATAAGACAATAACATGAGATCCAGACAGATTCTAAGAGTCCATGCGTCTCTTTCCCTGTCAACCTGACAGGCCAGGTAAAAAGACTTCACTACTGGGTGACTAAATTAGGAGAACTTAAAACAAGTTAGAGAATATTTTCAGATATCCAAGAGCAATGCCCTGGGAGCTGCAGCAACAATCTGCAATCTGCATGAACCCATCCTAAAGCTCAAAGAGATTAAGGACACAGTCTTGATACCCAAGTGGGCAGCTGACAATTATTCCAAGTAACCCTTAGGGATAGGGCCCATGTAGTACATTTTACTTTTCATTTTAGTTGGGTTATAGACAAAAACAATGACTTATTTATTTCTATGCACCTGTATGAGTGGATTGAAACTTTTCCTCACTCTCACTCCCACACACAGATTTCAGGGACTTTTTTTTAAAAAT
Source organism: Suncus etruscus (assembly GCF_024139225.1). NCBI lineage: Eukaryota > Metazoa > Chordata > Mammalia > Eulipotyphla > Soricidae > Suncus > Suncus etruscus. Next base: position 15,884,901 of record NC_064858.1, read on the forward strand.
CATATCGATTTCATCTTCGCATTTAAATAAATGCACATAATAAGAATATTTACTGCATCTTTCTGTACACAAGCCCATCTTTCAGCATCCTAAAAAATAAGGAGGTTTGCTCCAATGTCCCTTGGTGTCTCTACATGCAGTCTTTCATGTCATTTTTTTCTTGGTAATAAGAAAACAACTCTAGATGTGTTTAACACAGCAGCCAAGGTGTACCCAAGGGGTGTAATTAGCACTTACCATGTTAGAAAGAAAATGAAAGATATAATGTGGAACCAATACCCTGCAAGAACATGGTAAGGCAGAGGAGGAAAAATGCTTCAAAACTGTCTTTATTCCTGGGGTACTCAAAAAAGCTATTTACTGTGCTTCTGTTAATTACAGAATAAAGCAGGGGGTTACTTAGCAATATGCCAGGCATCCATTCTGACTTAGGGAATGAAATAGGCTGCCTGGGGATACAAATGCCATTTATAAAAATCAACACCACTGATCATTTTAAGGCTCTTGGTGAGGTGGAGGGTAATAAAGACAACTGATACTATTAAGAGCACTTAACATTTTTTGTGTGTGTATAAAAGAAATGTGTGTGTGGAGAGGTATTACAGACTTCTAGGATTTGTTTCCGTTTTACCCACTCCTGCTGTGTTGGTTGAATAATTGCCTTCTTGCCATATAATAAAGGCTTTCAAATTCTTTGTTGTTCTTTTGTTTTGTTTTAGTTCCTTTATTTTAATTATGTTTCTTGATGCTGCATCATTCATATTAAATGAGTTTCTTATTTTGCATTATTGATAATACCTTTCTATGACTTGCATCATAATTTTAGATTTAAGTGATCACACACAAATAGAATGCTATCTCAATACTAAACTGTCTAATAGATGAAAATATTTTATTGACCAGTATTCCTTAAAATGCTACCAAAATTATATGTTGTGACTCATCTTTAATTCAAAAGCTTAGTTATTATTTTAAATTTCAATCACATTTTTACAATTTTGATAAAGTCTGAGGCAAAGGAGAATGTGGAGTAAATTTCAGTACCGAAATTATTTAATTTAATTCTAATTACTTATTAATTTGATGCAGCTGGATAAAAGAAATTTCCCTTGCATCTTAGGAATCACAGTATAAGCATTAAATAAGATGGATTATGACAGTATTCTAGATAGTAAAAGATATGCCATTTGGGTTTAAAACATTCTCAGTTGGAGATGCTTCTCACGATAAAAGCCAGAGTTGGGCCTGCTTTTTAGATCTCTCCAAATAAAAAGGCAGAACAAAGAGGACCCCGATAAAGGTTGAAGAATAAGGTTAGGTAAACTTATGAATTATGTTCCAACTGCCTTGAGCTAAAATAGTTTCATGTTTAAAGATTAATAAACTTAAGAGATAGTGCTACTATGATACCACAAATAAAATAATGTAAATCAGTTCTTAGTTCAGTTGAAGTTTATATTAATCACATCACATTCTTACAGTTGGATAAGATCTATGCTGTACTGACAGTAGAAATGGTTAAAGTGGGATAGAAATGGAATAGAATGGGAAAGTGGGAGCCAGAGCAGTGGTGCAAGCGGTAGGGCATTTGCCTTGCACACACTAACCTAGGATGGACCGCAATGCAATCCCTCGGCATACTATGTGGTTCCCCAAGTCCTAAGCCAGGAGCCATTTCTGAATGCATAGCCAGGAATAATCCCTGAGCATCACTGGGTGTGACCCAGAAAACAAAAAAAAAAAAAAAGATGGGGCTGGAGAGATAGCATGGAGGTAAGGCGTTTGCCTTTCATGCAGGAGGTCATCAGTTCAAATCCCGGCGCCCCATATGGTCCCCTATGCCTGCCAGGAGCAATTTCTGAGCCTGGAGCCAGGAGTTTCCCCTGAGCACTGCCGGGTGTGACCCAAAAACTACAAAAAAAAAAAAGAAAAGAAGAAAGAAAGAAAGAAAGAAAGAAAGAAAGAAAGAAAGAAAGAAAGAAAGAAAGAAAGAAAGAAAGAAAGAAAGAAAAAAGAAAGAAAGAAAGAAAGAAAGAAAGAAAGAAAGAAAGAAAGAAAGAAAGAAAGAAAGAAAGAAAGAAAGAAAGAAAGAAAGAAAGAAAGAAAGAAAGAAAGAAAGAAAGAAAGAAAGAAAGAAAGAAAGAAAGAAAGAAAGAAAGAAAGAAAGAAAGAAAGAAAGAAAGAAAGAAAGAAAGAAAGAAAGAAAGAAAGAAAGAAAGAAAAAGAAAGAAAGAGGGGCCGGGAAGGTGGCGCTAGAGGTAAGGTGTCTGCCTTGCAAGTGCTAGCGTAGGACGGACTTCGGTTCGATCCCCGGCGTCCCATATGGTCCCCCAAGCCAGGAGTGACTTCTGAGCGCATAGCCAGGAGTAACCCCTGAGCATCAAACGGGTGTGGCCCAAAAACCAAAAAAAAAAAAAGTTTAAAAAAAAAAAAAGAAAGGAAGAAAGAAAGAAAGAAAGAAAGAAAGAAAGAAAGAAAGAAAGAAAGAAAGAAAGAAAGAAAGAAAGAAAGAAAGAAAGAAAGAAAGAAAGAAAGAAAGAAAGAAAGAAAGAAAGAAAGAAAGAAAGAAAGAGAGAGAGAGAGAGAAGAGAAGAGAAAGAAAGAAAGAAAGAAAGAAAGAAAGAAAGAAAGAAAGAAAGAAAGAAAGAAAGAAAGAAAGAAAGAAAGAAAGAAAGAAAGAAAGAAAGAAAGAAAGAAAGAAAGAAAGAAAGAAAGAAAGAAAGAAAGAAAGAAAGAAAGAAAGAAAAGAAATGGAAAAGTGTTGGGCAAAATAATTCATAAGTAATAAGTAATAAATGTCAATACAGCACACCTGACTCAGTTTATATATGCCCCTCTTTATCATTTTGTTAGTAATCTATAAATGGTTTGGTTGTTATTTTCATTTCTATTGCCAGGTATTTTAATTTTAAAAATTAAGTTAAACTGAAAGTGGTATTACTCTATCTTAACTCTCCAAAATAATAATGGTTCATTTTAGGGATTAATAGGGGAAAATAACATTTGAAAATTTCCTAAAATTTTCTTGGTCATCACTAAAATAACTAACAGGACATTATCAATCATAATAATAATAATATTTTCCAACATTTAAGCATCTCTGTAATTGAAATACATCTGGCAATATAAAGTTTAATGAACTAACATTGGCTTATAATGTTCTATATCATGCAGGTAGACAGCATCATATTTCAACATCTGTATATATAATATTATAAGCACAATTAAAAGTCTAGTTTCTGGGGCCGGAGAGATAGCATGGAGGTAGGGCGTTTGCCTTGAATGTAGATGGACAGTGGTTCAAATCCCGGCATCCCATATGGTCCACTGAGCCTGCCAGGAGCAATTTCTGAGTGTAGAACCAGGAGTAACCCCTGAGTGCTGCGGGGTGTGACCCAAAAACTAAAAACAAAAGTCTAGTTTCTGAGCTGGGTAGATGGCTAAGTGGGCAATGATTGCATGGGCAAGAGACCTGAGTTCAATCACTAACACCACATCATCATTGGGTGACCCTGATGGCCCCCAGAATTGCTATATCTAAGTGACACCATATTTCCAGACTCAAAATTTGTTTGTCCCAGAAACAAAAAGTCCAGTTGCATCCAGATACTATGAGCATTGATAGGTGCTATTTAAATGTCTCATCTCCATCCACCATCCTAAAACTGATCTGTTACACAGTTTAATGATGACAGCATTTTTGCTTAAGACAAATAATTTATTAATACACCTTAAGATATTGTCTTACATTCTACCAGATATAAATTTTGGAATCATATTTTGCTTACAAATAAAGTAAGGAAATAGAAATTCCTCTCATGACTTTCTAGGAATAGATAGGTTACTACATTGGTTTTCTATTTTTCTAGTGTTGCTTTAACTTCTAAAGCTGAACCCCTATTATAGTAACCACTAGCAACATGTAGTCATTTAAATATAAATTGACCCAAATTAAATCAAAATCATTTTCTTATGGTACCTACGAAATTTGGAAGGTTCAAAAGTTCATGACTCCTGGCAACATTATTGAATTTATTATCACAGAACTATCGCCAGTCTAGAGTACCAGAAGTTGTCCCATGCAATTTTTTAACTCAAACAACAGTACAGAAACATCAGAGAGCTTTTCATATTTGTCTCTACGTCAATGTTTTGGAATAAACTTTGAAGTCAAGTGAACTTAGGTTGAGTCTTGAGTGTCAAGTTTTCTTGTTTTACTGTGACCATAAACAGGTTACTTGACCTCCATTTTTATCTATCAGATCACTGTGACTACCTAAGACTATTTAAAGAAAGCAACGTATTGTCTATGCTACATCTGGAAAACATTAGATAAATACTATCCTTCATGGACAGTCTTTTAGAATTTTAGTGACTAGATTGTGGACAAGTTACAGCATGATAGTATGTGAATAAGTGTGATTAAGTCTAATTGAAAATAAGGTGATTGGGGAATAAATAAAAAGAAACTTGTTTAATCAAACAGGGGGAGCAGGGAAAATTTATGAGGAGGTGATACTTAAACTGGAGCATAATCAGGAGGTTTACTGTGTTGAAAAAGGCCAGGCTTGAGATCATTTTCTGACAGCTAAACAGCATGTATGATACTACAGTGGCATGACAAAATTTACCACTGGGAGCAAAAGATATGATTTATGAAGAGAGCAAACAACAGAAATGATTAGAAGCTGAATTTGTTGAAGCCGAGTTGTGTAGAGTTTAAGTACTGTGGTGAGGATTTAGCTTGAGGCAAGAATATATTGGCATATTTGGATTAAAGCTCAGAGGGCTCAGAATTCTGACCTTTGAGCTTCTGGACTTTTCTCATTTAGCTTATAACTGCACATGAAAACTTATAGTTTATCAAGGCAAGTCTTATGGTTGATCATATTGAATTCCCCAGCCCTGCTCTCTATCCTGAAGCTGAATTTGTTCACCCAACACCTCTCAGACTCTTTACTTGGGTGTCTAAAATAGTCAGCTTGTTCAAAACAGAATTTGTGAGCTGACCTCATATATCTCCTGACATCATATACCTCCTCTTTCTACTGTGTTCCTCATTTAAGCTAATGACAATTCTGCCTTGTATTTGATGAAATCATAAATCCTGGAAATATTTTTCTTTCTCCCTTTATCATATCTCCTGTCACTCCCCAGGTGCTTCCCCCTTTCCTTGTTCCTCTTCTCTTCCCCTCTTTCCACTTTCTCTCTCATATACATATGCACATATACAGATATTCCACTTTTAATGTGTCAGGATATCCTGTTGACTTTGCCTTCAAGATAAATTCAGGATCCCTCTACTTCTCACTGTCTCAACTACTAATATCCTGTCTATGCAACCATCACCTCTTTCAATAGAATCTCAACTGCTCCCTCTCTGCATAACCCTTGATTCCCTCTTGCCAGGCTATTCAAACAGAATGATTCTATTTTAAACATAAATCAGGTTACTTAGTTCAAAACCCCCTAGTGACTTCTCATCTGCAAGTAAAAGTCAGAGTTAGTAAAAACTTTCCTAAATTCCCTACACAACCTCCTCCTTATTCATTTTCTTCACTGACCTCATCTCCTTTTCCCTTCCTCACACCATTTCAGCCACATTAATCTCTGCACTTTTCAAATAAAAACATTTCCAAGACCAAATGCTTGTAGGGTGTTTGCCTTACCCCTAATGGTCCCCTGAATCCACCAGGAATAATTCCTGAGTATAGAGCCAGGAGTAATCCCTGAGCATCAAGGGTATGACACTCTTCCACCCTCCCCCTGCAAAAAAGAGAACACATCCACTCCAGAGTTTTTATGCTTGCTGTTCTTGCTCTCCAGCATGCTAATCGTCCACATCTCCTTCCCAATAACTACATAGCTTATTCCCTATCCCCTGGAATCTAATCAAAAATCATTTTCTTAAGTTGTATTCTTGACCTTCCTTTTATTATTGAAAACAACACTCAACAGTCTTAAGCAACCCTTTTTCTACTTTTTCCCATATCATTCATCACCATTAAAATACTACATATTTTACATATTTACATGTTTTATAATCTGTCCAATCCTATTAGAATTTGAACTCCACTGGGGAAAAAGGTTTTGTCTGCTTTTGTTTGCTGCTTTATCCACCAAGTGCTATAGAGAATTAATGCACACATTATCTTCTTTGTGGTGTGTGAAGGTGCTGTGTATTTATTCTATAACATCTTTTGAATATCTCTCATTAGCCAGGAACTATCCTAAATATGAAAGATCCAGGTGACTCTAGCACTTGGATATGTAATGAAACCAAAAATTAAGACATTGAATCCAGAGAAGAAAAAGTCAGTCTAGGTACATTTGTTGAGTTAGGGAGTCCAATAGGACATCCTTGGGTAGATCTAATTACAAGCTAAAGCTGATTTCAAAATCTGTATCTCCTCAAGTTAGAACCAGATTGATAGGCAAAGCTATCATCTTACCTGGAATCTAAGTCACAGTACACACCTAGGGAGTAATACCAATCATCTGTGCTATTTTTTACTACAAAGAGTAAAGTAAGCATTCATTATACTTACCTCTTAGTATTAATTAACCTCATCTTTCTAAAGCTCTTAGACTCCTAGATGAAAGGTGCTATAGAACTATAAAGTTAATCTTGCTGACTCAGAGGGAATTCTGGTACCCTGAATCACCAGTGTCCTAAATGATGGCACTTACCAAGTGTATCTGGTCATCTGCCTTCATATTCTTTCTCAAAATTTACCTAATCTCCTATTAGGATTTAAAATGCCCTGAGAAAGGGACTTAAAATATTCAAAGGAAAGTAAAAATTTGATATAACTATATACTTCTGGGGTTAGGGAGAAATCACATAAAATAGATTAGTCAAGAGAAGAAGGCTTTGTGTGTGTGTGTGTGTGTGTGTGTGTGTGTGTGTTTATTTTCAATTAATACAGACTAAAAACAGAGAACAAGGGGGGAGGAGGGGCAAGGTAGCCTACTTTCTCTCACTTCAGTAGGTATTGCAGTGAAGAATTCAACAATTTGCAACTTTCCATTAGTCTTCACCATTTTGCATTTCTATCATCATTTGGTAAGACTTACTTTGTTCCACAAGTTTAACAGATATTTGACATAATCATTGTTCTGGAATTTGTCCATTCTAATTGGTTTGAGTGGTATATCACTGTTGCTTCAATGTTCAGTTATCACTTTTCATGTATTTTTTTTATTTGTAATCTTTGTTTAAGTGTCTTCAGATCTTTTTGCTATGTTTTAATTCAATGTTTATTTTCATAGTGAAGAAAAGTTAATGAAGAACTTAAAGTTTTTGTATAGTTTTAAATCTAAATTATTAGTCATATAGAGAGAGCAAATACTTACAATGTCAATAAAACAAAACTTTTCATTTTAATAATCTACTTTATAATTTTAATAAAGTTTACCTTTTAAAAGTTAAAAAAATTCAACAGTTTGCAGAGAGATGGAAGAATAGCTTGCCAACAGTTATCTTTCTTACCTATTCTTGGAGAGGACTATCAGCAAGAAGCAAATGTAAAAAAAGCAAGTGCATTGGATTCTACAAAATAAAGAGTTTGAATTTGAGGATCCACTTTCCCAAACTTGAAGACTATTTGCAGCAAAAAGACTATGATTTACGGGGTAGTCATTAAAGATAGAAAGAAAGAAAATGATGTCTGTTTCCCTCGTCTGAATCTTTCAGTTCCTGTGTCTGTGAAAATATTCATAATTAAGCTCCAGTGTGCCAACAAAACCCTTATGTTTGGGTTCTCTCCATATCTTATAAGCCAAGATAAGGTTGAAATTAATGTATTGCAAGAGATTTGTGATAGAATACACACATACACACACAGTAGCAGAGAATGGGGATATTATATACTCATCTTTGTCCTTTTCATTGTAAGACTTACATAGACAAAGCACTCAAAGTTTCTTAATTAAATGCACATGTCCTCAAATATAATTTTAAAGGGGTGTTCTCAGTAAGGATGTCTTTATTTATGAGTGAATGAGAAGTAGTTGTAATATAACAGTACTCTAAACAAACAATCAAAAAAACACTGTACGTTTCTAACCATATTCAGAAAGAAAACATTGTGTTCTGTTCTCTTTCCAATTTGCCTCTCATTCATCATTTCATCTAACAGACTTTTAATCAACATATAAATTTGAGTGGCTACCATCTGCCAGGCACTGCCTTTGGTGGTGGAACACAGAGATAAATAGGACAAAGTACAACATGAATCTGATAATGTACTGTGGGAGAAAGAGATTAATAGTAATACTATGCAACAATAGATACTATGATAAGGTATTTTACAAACATTATTCCTTTTCATCTAACCCTTTTGAAATTTTAACATAGCCATAAATAACCTAGAAATGTTAAAATTCAGATTCTAAATAAAAGAAGTTTAAAATGGGCCCAGAGCCAGCATTTCTAACAAGCTATAATGCCAATGATTCTGAAACTATTCCTTTTAAATAACTAACTTTGAGTAAAAAAATTTTAACATTTTGTAACCTTGTGCCATTCCCCTATAAAGATTACAGAGAAAGAAAATTAAACTTGAGATTCTGTTATTCATCAATTGCCACCTTAGCTTGTTATTGAAGAGAAACAAGATCAAATTCAAATTCTCTTTCAAAATTTCTCTTAGGACAATGTATATATAGAACTATAGGATGAGAAAATACACTCATGGTATACAATAAACAGGAATATGCTTAAGAAAAAAAATTTCAAGGTGGAGATATAACCTGTTGATGATGCCTGATATTGGGTCCCAGGCAAATTTGAGACCAGATTCAAATAATACAGTTTAGATGGAGTCAGACAGCAGAGGATGAGTACATATGGACTCAAACCATCCAAGAGCAACTTTGAGGACATTACTCAATTTGTTTCAGGTGAGAGTGTGATACTTATAATGTGCTTCAGTCAATCAAGTTAGGGGAAAGTAGAGTGTGAGATCTGTGTGTTGCAGGGGTCAGCCTGAGTGGATTCTATACCAAAGTGTATGGATTTAGGACTCATAGCTACAGTAACCCCAATTAAAGATTTTATGCTACCTTAATGTTAATGGGGGTCCAGGCAATTAACTGGTTGATTAATTAAACAGAAGAATGCCATTTAAAATGACCAGGTCCTGGAGCACCAAAGAGTCTTCTCTATCTTTGGGAAGACAGAGCAGTTTGCTATTTTAGAAACGCTCTCTCTGGGATGGTGACAAAGAAGTTAAAACAACAAAGTGTTTCTCAATTATAGATTAAAAGAAACAACAATGACACACAAACTTATAAATTCCATTTGAAAAACCTAGATTTCCTATAATTTCCAGTCATCTAATTTTCTAAGAGCATTGTAACATGAGTCTAGGCCATGATTCTTTGATATAACTTCTCTAAACAAAAATATTAGAACATGGGCCCGGAGAGATAGCACAGTGGCATTTGCCTTGCAAGTAGCCGATCCAGGACCTAAGGTAGTTGGTTCGAATCCCAGTGTCCCATATGGTCCCCCGTGCCTGCCAGGAGCTATTTCTGAGCAGACAGCCATGAGTAACCCCTGAGCACTGCCGGGTGTGGCCCAAAAAACAAAAAACAAAAAAATAAAATAAATAAACATTAGAACACTTTTAAGATATTCTTTTTTTGTTTGTTTTTTGGGTCACACCAGGCAACACTCAGGGGTTACTCCTGGCTCCACACTCAGAAATCACTCCTGGCAGGCTCGGGGGACCATATGGGGTGTTGAGATTTGAACCACCGTCCTTCTGCATGCGAGGCAAATGCCTTACCTCCATGCTATCCCTCCGGCCCCTTTATATTCTTAATTTGGGAACAAGTTACTAGACATTCTTAAACCTAGCACTCTATGATACTTATTAAAGACCTTTAGGACCTTCTTGAATGAAAACATTAAATCTGTACTATAGGTAAACAAATTGCTTTAGGATATTCATAGTCAAGTATCATTGCATTTAGAAAACATTCACTAATATTGCAATGAACCATTAAGAATCTCACACTCGGGGCCGGAGAGATAGCATGGAGGTGAGGTGTTTGCCTTTCATGCAGGAGGTCATCGGTTCGAATCCCGGCGTCCCATATGGTCCCCTGTGCCTGCCAGGAGCGATTTCTGAGCCTGGAGCCAGGAATAACCCCTGAGCACTGCCGGGTGTGACCCAAAAACCACAAAAAAAAAAAAAAAAAGAATCTCACACTCGGGCCCGGAGAGATAGCACAGTGGCGTTTGCCTTGCAAGCAGCCAATCCAGGACCAAAGGTGGTTGGTTCGAATCCCGGTGTCCCATATGGTCCCCCGTGCCTGCCAGGGGCTATTTCTGAGCAGACAGCCAGGAGTCACCCCTGAGCACCGCTGGGTGTGGCCCAAAAACCAAAAAAAAAAAAAAAAAAAGAATCTCACACTCGGGGCTGGTGAGGTGGCGCTAGAGGTAAGGTGTCTTCCTTGCAAGCGCTAGCCAAGGAAGGATGGTAGTTCGATCTCCTGGCGTCCCATATGGTCCCCCAAGCCAGGGAAAATTTCTGAGCACTTAGCCAGGAGTAACCCCTGAGCATCAAACGGGTGTGGCCCAAAAACCAAAACAAAACAAAAAATAAAGAATCTCACACTTACAGGTAAATCTATCTTAAGCCCAACATTAAGTTTGATACCTGGTGACAAAATTGACATGAAATTAATTTACCTCAATATCATCATGCATTTCCAAACTGGGCAAACTAATTAACAACATGATCTGAAAAAGCTAATCCTAGTAATTTGCAACATTTTAAACCACTAGAGTTAAAGCTAGTTACTCTGTAGGGGGAACTTTCAACTCACTAAGCTTGAGTTTTAAAATGACTTTCAGTCTGTTATCAGTGACTGATTCTATTGGGATATTCTGATGAGTTTTCTCTGCCTATTAAAGGGCAGGCTTGGCTTCCCTTTAGGCTGCTCTGACAACCTGGAGTTGATTGGACAGAAATGATGGGGTGAGTGTCCTCCATGATGGTTTTAGTCAAAAAAATCTGTGGGGGAGAAGGGAAAGGGCGGTAAGTTAGAGGCTTCCAGTGTCTCCCTTGTATTTTGGACTGGAAGTTGCAGTATAGAGCTATCTTTATGGTATTTAGATTTGTGATTCTTTTTTCCAATGATTACCTTTATTGCTGTGTAGGCATGTAATAACCCAAGTCTTATGTGGGTCCTTCTCCTTTCCCTGGGTGTGAGCACACCCTTTTCCAGTGATCTTTACTCCCAGAGGTAAAACATGGCCAAAAGAAGCCAGACTTTTGTTCCCAAAGTGTGGTAGCCATGACTACTTACCGGTAAGAGACAGACCCTACATCCTGTGTTCTAATCATCCAGACTCCAAAATAGCCTTTTCTCATTTACAGAAGCCCTTTTGCACTCAAGGTTCATTCCTTCCCAAACAGATTGTTGAGCAATTTCTCCTGTTGGAGAGGGTCTAGAACTTACACTCAATACTCAGTTTGGCCCATTGAACAAAATCAGGGAAGGGCTTGGTGGCCTTTTGAAAAAACGAGGCAAGAGTGGTAGACTGAAAACTTCATCTTTAGGGGGTAAGGCATTCCCAGGATTGCATTGCCCAAAGATTTATTTAATCAAAGTAGCCTGGGAGTTGTCAGATCAAAATTTGAGAGTTTCCCCCTTGAAACTCACCCTATAGCAGGCTGAGTTCCAGGACACCTACTACTATTGCATCTACCTGCCTTACGACATTCAAAGGGTAAAAGTTTCCCATTGTAAGAACAAGGAGCCAGGCAGAGTGGCTCTGGCCTCATCCCTCTAATCCTGAGGGTTATTAAGAGAATACCCTATAACAGGGGTCTTCAAACTATGGCCCGCGGGCCACATGTGGCCCACAGAAGAATCTGATCCGGCCAGCCAGCAGTGAGCGCTGTTTGGTTGCCAAGATACCTGCCAGCATATACACTCAGTGTCACGGTTTCTCAGGGATGACGTCAACCGCCTCCGCCCACAACATGTTGTATGCTGGGAGGGTGGGTGTAAGGGCGGTGTTGAGAGGGACACTGATGCGCCCTTGCACCTGGCACTTGGCACGCGTTGCTGATGACGTCACTGGAGGGTGCCGGATGCCGAGTTGCAAGGAGTACCACATGTGGGTGACTATATGATGTAAAAAAGTGCCTGCTCCACCCCCAGGCAACGTGGTGTCTGTGTACTGTGCCTGCCTGTCAGTGAGATTTTCCTCCACTCCCTCCACTGCCAAAGGTCAGTCAAAAGTGCCATAGAAATAAATTTTTGCGAGATGGGGGGTTCTGCTCAATTGGGCTGTGGGTGACTCATATGAAAATTCCCCTTTGGGGGTGGTGAGGCGTTCAGTGCTGAAATCAAAGTTAGAGGGTGGGCGGTGGTTGGGAGGTTAGGGGTTCAGTGCTGAATTGCCCATGTGGAAAATTAGAGGTTCGATGCTGAAGCATTTTAAAGGAGTTACATTGAAAATTTTATATGCATTTTGCAATTCCTTTTCAGTGTTCACATGTGATTCCGAACATATCAATTTGGGCATTATATAGGGAGATATAACTGAACTATCAAGGACTGGGCTTAGACTGCTTAGAAAAGTCTGCAAGGGGTAAGTGTTCACATCAGGGACTAATGGGGTTTCATACACTGTGTGTATATATACACACACATATTTGTATTTTACTAATATCAGTTTGGAATCCCTAGGAAACAATGATGTCAAGAAAAAGAAAAATTGATAGCCAGTGTAGGATATTCAAAGAACAGTGGACTTACGATTACTTTTTTATGCGGTACAAAGAAAAAGCTGTGTGTCTGATATGCCGGAATATAGTTGCTGTGTTCAAAGAATACAATTTGTGATGCCACTATCAAACTCAACATAAAGATAAATGATTGTTTGGTTGGAGAAGTAAGAAAAGATAAAATATTACAACTGAAACATACACAGACGATTCAGCAAAATATTTTTGTGAAGCAGAAGCAGTTAAATACTTCCTCACTGCAGGCAAGTTTTCAAGTTGCTAAGCTAATAGTGTGCAATGGCAAACCATTTGTGGAGGGAGAATTTGTTAAAGAATGCCTTATTTCTGTTGCCAAAGAGATGTGTCCAGAGAAGGCCGATTTATTTAGTACAGTGAGCCTTTCAGGAGTTACAATGACACGAAGGGTTGAAGAAATGGGAGAAAATTTGCTGCACCATTTGCAAAACTCTGCAAAGAAACTTTGCTATTTTTCCTTGGCACTCGACAAAAGCAATGATGTTCATGATTCTGATCAACTTCTCATTTATATGTGTGGGACAAATGAGTATTTTGAAGTCACAGAAGAGCTTGCTGTACTGCAAAGTATCAAAGGTACAACCACAGGAGTGGATATATTTGAAAAGGTATGCCAAACTATGAATGGTTTGGAGCTGGACTGGGTTAAACTAGTCAGTGTAACAACTGATGGTGCTCCTAGCATGGTGGGGTCTAAGAGAGGAGTAATTGCTCACATTACACAAGAGATGGACAAACATAACCATCCTCATCCAATTGCCATACATTGCCTTCATCCACCAACAAGCGCTGTGTTGTAAATCACTGAAGTGGGACTCTGTTATGAAAATTGTAGTATCTTGTGTTAATTACATTAGAACTCATGCACTAAACCACAGACAATTTCAGGAATTTCTATCTGAGGTAAATGTTGCCCATGAAGATGTTCTGTACCATACAGAAGTCCATTGGCTGATTAGAGGGAGAGTTTTGAAACATTTCTATGAGTTACTTCCGCAGATTACAGCTTTTCTACTTTCAAAAAAACCAAGAAGTACCAGAGCTCAATGATGCAGAATGGAAATGGCACCTTGCCTTTCTGACAGATATAACAGAGCTACTCAACAGTTTCAATCTGCAACTTCAAGGCAAGGGGAAGCTCATCTGTGATATGGCATAGCATATGAAAGCATTTGAAGTAAAATTAGGCCTTCTCATCACACAAGTACAGGAGGAAAACTTCAGTCATCTCCCAACAATTCAAAACCTGTCAGCGGACAAACCATTGGTTGCATTCCCAAAGGAAACATGTCTGGCTTCACTAGAATTGTTGCAAAAGGAGTTTCAATTTAGATTCAAAGAGATTCATCTCCATGAACAGGACATACAGCTTTTTCGTAACCCATTTTCAGTTAGATTGAAAATGTCCTTACAATTTACCAAATGGAACTGGCTGAACTGCAGAATTGTGACTCTCTGAAAAAATGCATTTAAATCAAGTAACCTTTTGAATTTCTATGCATCTCTCCCCTCTGAGACATATCCAAATATCAGGAATCATGCACTCAAAATGGTAACCATCTTTGGTAGCACTTATGCCTGTGAACAGACTTTTTCAAGAATGAAACATATAAAATCTCCAACCAGATCAAGATTAACTGATGCCCACTTGCATCACTTGTTATGGCTGGCAGTGACAAATATGGAACTGAACATTAGCCAAAAGCAGGCCCACAGTTCCATTGAAATACTGGTGTGTGATCTGTTTATTTATAAATTGTTCTTATTTTATTTATATAAGATATGTGCAGTGTGAGTAGGAATTAGTAGCTCATGTAATCCGGCCCTCCAGCTCTCTAAGGGACTGTAATCTGGCCCCCACTTTAAAAAGTTTGAAGACCCCCTGCCCTATAAAGTGGAAGATGGATCTAATAGAAGGGATCTAACTGAGTCTTCCTTATGGTCCATTCTCAGTTCCTTGAGTATTTGAGAGGTATAAGGAAATGAAGTTGGGAGTGTCCCAGATCGGGGCTGTATGTATACGGTAGAATTTAGTCTGATGAGTGTAGGGAGAGGGACTTACATTATTAGGATAGTAGCAGCTAAGGGGGGTTGGTCAATGGGCAAAGGGTGATTTACCTTGTGGCTGGTATAAAAGCATTTAGTTTCCTGAAACAAAAGGTGAGGTATCAGAAGCACCCATGTTTTTTGGGGGGTGGTGGTGGTGGTGCTAAATGGTGCAGTAAATTTGCAAGGCTCTGGTGAAGTGCAGAGAGGATGTTTGAGAAGCTAAGAGGAAGAACTTTCTGGTCCCGAATTTGGGTGCTGGCTACTAAACATTGAATGCGCTGCCAAGTGTTCCTATTAAAAACCTTTTTTGGATTTAATTGCAAGGCGATATTCTAGGTGGTTTTCCAGAAGAATTCTGCTAGTATGAACATAAATTTTAGCCATCAGGAGCTTCAATCATCTTTTTAAATAGGGCTCTGGTACAAGGATTGATCTCAACCCATGACTTCACCCACCAGCTGCAGGAGATCATTGACACTTCCATTGCTTCCTTGGCTGCTCTTCAGCAATAGATTACTTCAGTGGCTGAAGTAGTCCTCCAGAACCAACGTATCCTGGACTTGATCACAGCAGACAAAGGGGGGGGGGGTATGAGGATTTCTTGGGAACAGTGTTGTTATTATGTCTATTAAAAATATTTTCTTATCTTAAGCCTATCTATAGAATGTGCACATTTTCACGCACTACTTCTCCAATTCAACCCTTAATTATTTAACAAAAGATGCAAAGCTAAGTGTAATGGAAGGAAGGAATATAGAATATTGGTTTTCTATTCTTAGAGACAGCACAAAGTTTGTTTTGTGAGTGGGGAGGGGATAGATATATTTTGGAAAAGAAGTCACATCACACTTTATCTGCTAAAATTTCTCATCATAGATATTGGTTGAGGTACTAGATATGGGAAATAGAAAAAAAGGTAATCGAATAGGAGTGGTCAAATCAAGGTTTGATCAGATATAGGTATAATATATACAAATATAAGCAATATACACATAATATATAAGATGTAAAGGCTACATATTTTTACTTAAATGGCATAATTATAGATTATAGAACTAAACACATTTAACAAGAAAAAAATCGGTGTATAGAAAGAGACGAGTGGACTAAAAGTGTCCTTAGGTCTTATCCTTCACCGGTACCATCAATAGAGTTATCTAATAGTTATAAATAAAAAAGTAGGGGCCGGAGATATAGTATGGAGGTAGGGCGTTTGCCTTCCATGCAGAAGGAAGGTGGTTTGAATCCCAGCATCCCATATGGTCCCTCGTGCCTGCCAGGGGCGATTTTTGAGCACAGAGCCAGGAGTAACCCTTGAGCAAAAGGCGGGTGTAACCCAAAAATAAATTAATAAATGAAAAAAGTAGAAGATTAAATATGAAATTTAAATTATAAAAATAATTATGAAATTCTAAAAGCAGAAGCAGATGAATGAGGTATAAAAGGTGGTTGGAACAACAACAGAATTAATACACAATCTACAACAAGATGTACTAGCGGGGAACAGTTGCACTAGCATTACAGGGGTAAGGGAGGGAGATGTGGGATGCATGCTGGGAACAGGGGTGGAGGGAGGACAACACTAGTGGTGGGAATGCCACTCACTTATTGTCACTATGTACCTCAAATATTACTGTGAGAGAATTGTAATTCACTTCAACCATGATAAAAATAAAAAAAGGTGGTTGGAAGACTTCATTCTTTTCAAAAATTCTTCTAAGCCATCTAGCATTTTTATAAAATATATATATACAAAATTATTAAAATGAAAACAAAAATTGATGGAATTTTTTAAACAAATGCTCTATACCTATAGGCTTAACTTGAACATACTGCCTGATCTTTGATTGAAATTGTTCATTTTTAAATAAACTAAGAATATCCTTTTAGGTAAACTATAATATATAATCACAGAATATCAAAAATAAATTAACAGAAATCCTCTATTTGGTGGTTGGGAGTGATAGGAGTTAAACCCACAATGCTTCTCACATTTAGTTTTCCTTTACCTCTTCAATATTCAACATAGGTAGAAATGAGACACTGCATCAAAAATATCCAAAAGCTTAATTAAAAATTAGTATTGACCTGCATGATTTTTTCAAATTATGATCATAACCAACTTAATGACTAAAAGTAACATGACGCTAGAGCAGACTAGAATGGAAAAATCAGAATATACCTATTTTGCTGTTTTACACAACTCCAATTTTGATGAATTTTCATATATTGCAGTTGTGTTACTTGCTACCAATTACACTATAAAACTAGAAACTGCTGTTTTGCTTGGTTTGGAAGGGGAAAGGACTGAACCTAGGTTCCATGCCTGCAAAGCTTTCTGCAGTTATAACATTTTCTGATTCTTTGGCTTTTTCTAAACTATATACCCTTTTTTACATCTTCTTTATAAGCAATATATAATGAAACAAGTTTTGTTCATTCTAATAGAAAGTCTTTATAAATTCCACTAGGCATCAAAGAAATTGCTTATTGGCGTGCATCTTTGAATCTCATTTGGGAAATGAAACGAAAGTTTATAATTAGAAAACCCCTCTTGGTGATTTCTATTCAATATCCATTTTCCCTTTCTCTTTTCCCTTAAGTCTCCTGAACACCACATTTTCTGGACCTAGAAATTTGCAATTGATACCCAGAGAAAGTCATTTGAGAGGAAATTAAATAACTAAGACTTTATTATTAAATGGGAAAACCACTGGTTTTTCAGAATTATTCCAGATATATTTCTTTTTACAATTTACAAAATAAAATAAAGTATTCTATATTACATACAGGTTTCAAAAGTCACGAAGTGAAATATTAAAAGTAGAATAGCTTTATTATTCTAGTTAGTTTGGATGAGTTAGTTTTGAGAAGTTAGTTTGGATGTTTATACTCCTGGGGTCTCATTGTATACAATGCTTCTGAAATATGCACAATTTTGCTTGGATGTGCATATGTGTTTAGGGTAAAGAAGAAAACTTTTATCAGCTTGTCAAAGGAATATGAAATTTAAGACAGATAAAATCACTGTGTTAGATGACACTGTTCATTACAAGTTGCACCACAGTTGCCAGGTAAAACATACTCTGACTTTAACTTTATCAGTAGAGAGCCCTGTTTTTCCCACTTTGGAAGATGTCTGAACATCTGCCTTCACTAAGAATCATCAGCTCAGAACAGAAAGCCTTGGATGACATACAGCCAGCAAGAGAGGCCTACTGCAAAGAGAGTACTCCCCATAGATGGTAGTCAGGCTTAACAGAGGACAGCAGGACATGTGATTTAAAATAATTTGCTGAGCAAAAAAAAGAAAAAGAAAGAAAGGAAGGAAGGAAGGAAGGAAGGAAGGAAGGAAGGAAGGAAGGAAGGAAGGAAGGAAGGAAGAAAGAAAGAAAGAAAGAAAGAAAGAAAGAAAGAAAGAAAGAAAGAAAGAAAGAAAAAGAAAGAAAAAGAAAGAAAGAAGAAAGAAAGAAAGAAAGAAAGAAAGAAAGAAAGAAAGAAAGAAAGAAAGAAAGAAAGAAAGAAAGAAGAAAGAAAGAAAGAAAGAAAGAAAGAAAGAAAGAAAGAAAGAAAGAAAGAAAGAAAGAAAGAAAGAAAGAAAGAAAGAAAGAAAGAAAGAAAGAAAGAAAGAAAGAAAGAAAGAAAGAAAGAAAGAAAGAAAATGGGGCCAGAGTGGTGGCACAAGCGGTAAGGCATCTGCCTTGCCGGCGCTAGCCTAGGACAGACCGAAATTTGATCTCCTGACATCCCATATAGCCCCCCCAAGCCAGGAGTGATTTCTGAGCACATAGCCAGGAGTAAGTCTTGAGCGTCACCGGGTGTGCACTTCCCAAAAAAAGTTTGCTGAGCCTTTCCATAAACAAGACTATAAAAAGTTTATTTTTCTAGTACTCCCTCCCCCGTTATGTTTTACTTCTTTTTCATACATAAATTATGTATTAAATAACAAGGAGGAAGGGAGAGAGGAAGTGAGAAAGAGGAGGAGGGAGGGAGGAGGATGTGAAGGTGGGAGGAAGGGATTAAGGAAGGAAGGAAGGGAAGATGGGAGGGAGGGAAGGAAGGGAGGGAAGTAAGAGAAAAAAGAATACAGCAACCAAAAGTTTGTGAAAATTACTGCATCTTGTAATGAAGTCATTGAGTTCAGGAGGTTTAGAAAAGCTCTTATTGCTAGTTGACTACACTTGTTACTTCTTTGTTTCTGAACATTAGATGACTTCGAATACACATTGGCATCTACATTAGTGTGTTCCTACTGGGATGACAGTGTTTAAAAATTTGGGGTTGTTGTGTAGCCATGTATGCGGCCACACAGTCCAGGAATTCCAAACACTGTGACTGATACTGTGGCTTTCATGAGGTGTATTTACAGCTGTCAGTCCTTCTAGAAGTTTGAGAGGTGGGGTGAGGGTACCTGCGCTTCCTCCTAGAAAACCCTAGTGATATCAGCCCAAATACCAGCATACCTGGAATTTTAGTCAGTTTGATATCTCTGCAGAATTTTAGGTGAGTGGTGAAGCTGTGCCATTATCAAAACAGTAATTGTGGGTGGTGGATGTAGCTGGTATGCCATTGGCAGGCAAGGACTTGGCCGACCTCTCCTGCCAAAACTATCAGCTTTCAGTTGTAGGGCCAATGTACCCATAACTTTTCATAGGTTGGTTTACATTTCTTTCAAGAACACATTGTGTCTATGAGGCTGGCCAGATGCAGACATGGCAACTGCTTTCAGGAAGTGTAGTAGTGTTTTATTTCTTGTATTTATAGTCATACTGAGCCAAACTATCTCCACTGTATGAAATTGAAATATTAGAGCTTTTTACCATTAAAAACTCCAAGTGAATGTAAGAATGTGCCTTTTCAGAATCTAATGCGAGCTTTATTTCATCGTAAAGCATTGAAAAAGATCACTTTTCTACCACTTACCAAGAAAATGTTCAATGTCTCCACCAATGGCCCAAGAAGTAGAAATCTGCATGTCAAAAGGACCAGAATTCATAGGGGAAAGGTTAGAAACTATGGGAGTTTCATAAAGGTCAAAGCACACTTTGTTTTATTTTAATTTGTGAGGAGGCACTTTGAAGCATCACCCAACAATATTTAGGCTGGGTGGTTTGACAGTTCGATGATAGAAACCCAGATGGAGTAATTCTAAGGCATTAGATTCCAGGGGGCACCAGAGACATTCAGTAGTGATTAGAGGACATAGGGTGCCAGGGATAACTTTCCAGATAGCTCTATAAAATTTTAAGAATGGGTGGTGGCAGATTCCCTTCCTGTATGAACCACAGCAACCTAGTGTCACATTCTACACCCTCAACAGAAACAGCTCAGTTCCTTGATTAACTTTATCAGCTGCCAAGCCACCACATTTGTTTCTGGTCTATAAATCTTGTACCATGGTTGCAAGCAGTCATGCAACACCTCAGCCCAGTAATAATACAAGAAATCTGATGGTAAAGTTACATAATAATCTACCAAGTTCATTGAGACTAAATAGTAACATAAAAGATTCAATTAAAACCAACCACAACCCAGTAAATTCTTAGACCCTGACTTTAGTAACACCATTGAGAAATATAGCAATTATTTCAAATGGACTCTTGCTGATCTAAGTTTTGATAATTACATTTTCTTGTGTCTTGTAACAAATAATCTGAAGTAAATTTGTGCCTCAATGGAGGCTGGCTATGAAGGTGTGTGGGATATTGGGGATACTACTGAAAAGATGGTCACATTGGTAGTGAGAATGGTGTTTGACCATTTAAGTTATGAAGAATTGGATAAACTCTGGTGTCATAATAAAAATATTTTAATGAAATTATACAATGTTCAGGAGCCTCTTAGAAATTATTTTATACTCACTTCTATGCTCATAAAAATATAAACAAGAAATTGATTCAGGTACAACTTAGGTACAGTACACCCAAAAGTAAGATGATACTGAGATATAATCAGGTCTACACAGATATAGGTTCAATAATCTAGATGAATGTAGGGTCTGATCACTTCATTATAGGTGCAACTCTAAGGAAGTAGTCACAGAAGTTGCTCAAAGTGCAGAAACTGGAATTCATACAGCAAGATATTGGTCTGTCTACAGATACTAATGCATCAATTAAAGTAAGTGTTCATTGATGGTTACAGAGATCAATTAGGTCCTGGTATGGAGGTCGATTCCTATATCTCTAAGACTTAAGCATAGAGAAGTCAGTCTAGAGGCTCAACAGGAAGGATCAGGAGCACTTAGGATCTGTAGAGCGAAATGTTTAGTAGGCATGCTCTGTAGGATCCCTAAAGCACAGTAGCAAAGACCCAGAAGTCATACTTGGAGGATAAAATTCAGGTTTCACACAAAAAGAAAGGGAGGTCCTACTATATGCACCCCTTACTGTTAGAGAGATGAAAGGACATGATTCCTACCTTCTTCTTCAGTCTAGAAAGCAGGAGGTTAGAAGTACAACTAGAGACCAAGGGGAAAGGGAATGACTGAGGTGCACAGGAGAGAAGCACATTTTCTCCCAGTAATCTTTAGCAACTTTTTCATCTTTTTACTAAAAAATAACCTGTGTCGGGGCCAAAGTGGTGGCACAAGCAGTAAGGCATTAGCCTTGCATGCGCTAACCTAGGATGGATCACGGTTCGATCCTCTGGCGTCCCATATGGTCCCCCAAGCCAGGAGTGATTTCTGAGTGCATAGCCAGGAGTAACCCCTGAGCATCACCGGATGTGGCCCAATAGCCAAAACTCAAAAAAAAAAAAAAAAAAAGAACTTGTATCATGATGCCTAAGTCTATAATTAGAAGATAGGAGGAATGGGACATGAAGAAGAGCAATAGAGCATTTGTCTTACATGTATGAGGCACCAGAAAAAATAACAAAACAAATAACTAGAATAACAAATAACTAGAAATCAGTCCACAGACTATGAGGATTACTTCTCTAACATCCAATAAAGTAGTTTCCCTCCCCTAGGCACTGAGTCCACCTCTATTTTCAGGGCCAGAACCCCTTACTTTTGGCTCTAACTACATCTGTAATCAGCATTTTGGCTTAGCCCATGTTTTGTCAGACAAAATATTGTTAAGTGCTAAAAGTCTATTCTTGCTTTCCAAAATGGCACCAACTGTTCTATTGCAGGTGCATATCCCAAACTATTCAATAATGGAATAAATGCCACCTCTAAAATAATCAAGAGGAAACCAGAAAAATCAAATCAGTTTATATGTGGTTTGAATTAATTTTCCTCACTAACAGTTTTACTACTATTTTAAATCCAAGGTGTGTTAATTGGGATTCTCCTGAGAATCAGAAACAATGGTAAAATCATCAGAAGGAAAGAACAATGTTTTATATACCTATGATTTTTGTGTGTGACAGTTTGAAGTTTATAATTTTTGAAATTGTACTTACTTCTGGAAACAACTTGACAAAAAGTCTATGACAGAATTTGAGACACATTAAAGCAAGAATCCTTTCAAAAATGACTTCTAATTTATTTTATCAATATGAGGTAGCAGAGACAGCATAAAAAATCACTAAGAGAGGATGGAAGAGTCAATACTCAGCATTCTTACAATTTCTGTAGTTAGCAGGAGTACCCCTGTTTGGTTACTTATGCATGCAAAAAGAACATATAAATTTAAGTACATATTTAAGTGTAAATGTACATATGTACTTTTACTGGGTACCACATGTGAGCTCCTGATTTCACATTTCCCCTTACTTTACACCAAAATACATATTAAGTCAAGGTTTCCTGGACCATAAAATGCTAATGATGCGGGCCCGGAGAGACAGCACAGCAGCATTTGCCTTGCAAGTAGCGGATCCAGGACTAAAGGTAGTTGGTTCGAATCCTGGTGTCCCATATGGTCCCCCGTGCCTGCCATTTCTGAGCAGACAGCCAGGAATAATCCCTGAGCATCACCTGGTGTGGCCCAAAAACCAAAAAAAAAAAAAAAATGCTAATGATGCATGATCAAACCTGTAATCCTAATATCCTTACATAACCCCAGCACTGCTTCAACTGTGCTACACCAGCCCAACCACTTTATAAATATTCGCAGCTTAGTTATCTACCCTGAAAAACCCTACTCCAAAACACAGTGCACTGGAATCTTCTGTGAAAGTACCCACTTTAGGATATGTACTTAAAGAGTCCTTTTGATTTCCATATATAATCTTTCTCATCCTTGAATTATTTCTTGAAACTAAAGACAAGAACCTGTAATTCAGTTGGAGTCTGCTTGCTTCCCTCTCTTTGAAAAATCTCTAATGTTTTTGTTTGTTTGTTTGTTTGATTTTGTGGTTTTTGGGTCACACCCGACAGTGCTCAGGGGTTATTTCTGGCTCCAGGCTCAGAAATTGCTCCTGGCAGGCACAGGGGACCATATGGGGTGCCGGGATTCGAACTGATGACCTCCTGCATGAAAGGCAAACGCCTTACTCCATGCTATCTCTCCGGCCCCGAAAAATCTCTAATGTTAAACTTTCTCTGCTTCATTGAGTCCTAGGTTCTAGGGTAGCAAGTACATGCTACTAGGCTATGCAGCTCGAGTATGATTTGAGTATAACCTGATGGCCTTTGCAGAACTACCAGAGAAAATTACCTACATGTCACAAACTCACCTGGAGGAGGAATTTTCACTGGAACCTCTTTAATTCCAGTAGTTTCCCTGAGGCTGGCCTTCCAGGAACAAGAAGTTATTTCATTCAGACTAAGACATTCATACTTAAATTAAATTAGTTTTTTAATTTTATGTTTAATTATCTACCACTGTTTCTTTGAAATGCTGTTGTTTTGGATGGCCACTAAGGGAAATTGAGAATGACAATTTAGGAAAAGATTTGGAAAAAACTATAATATCATTAGTGCTAAAGAATTTAAAAGATCGTTAGACTATCACCAAAAAAAAAAAAAGTCTTTGGAAGGAAAACTGGGGACTCTAATAGTGTGAAATGCAACTGGTGAAGGGGTGGATGATTCATTCATGAAGCTCAACCATCAACAACTTTTTAACTCTGTATCTCATGGTGATTCAATTAAAATATTTTTCTAATTTTTATAAAGATGTATTTTTCTCTTAAACAGAACAATCTAATAGTGATCATCTTCTCTCTATATTTAAGGATTTGTTTTCTATAGTTATGGATATTTAATCCAACTCAATAAAATATATATATATACATGTTTATAGTTGAAAATAGGAGGGGAAGAAGACTCAAAATGGAGCCATTTGTGAGGACTGTAAAAGGTTCTCAGACTTAGTACCTACCTAATTGAAGTTCTGTCCTCCCTCAAGAGTGTAATTTTGTTTTATTTTGGTTTTCCTTTGGAGAGTCATATTTTACTTTTACTGGGCACCACATGTGATCTCCTGAGCAATGCCAGGAATAATTCCTGAGTATACCAGGAGTACTTTGTGATACTTTTTTTTTAGTTTTGGGACACATCCTGCTGTGCTCAGAGATTACTCACGGCTTTGTACTCAAGATTTACTCCTAGAGGGGAAGCCTATGAGATGCCAGTGACTAATCTAGGTTGGTCACATGCCTTGCAAATGCCCTGTTAGCTGAATTATCTCTCTATTCCAGCTAATTTTGACCTTTAGAATTAAAATAAATTAGTTTCATACACCAACCAGACTGCCCTTACCAGAACAAACCCCCAGATTCACTATTATAATGACATGTATACTGGCAGTACATATTTATTGGTAAAACTTCTGGTCCTGTGCTCACGAAGCACTCCTAACATTTTTCAGGGAATCATATGTAATGCCCAGGATTAAACTGCTGTCAGCTGCATTTAAGACTGGAACCTTACACTGGTTTTGGACCTGATATCACTAGGGCTTTTTGGAGCGAGTATGGACACCCTCCACCAAATCTTTCTTGTTCTGGCAGCTATAACTATGTCCACAAATGCAGTCACCAGGTTCACACTGGGCCAGCTCCATAGATTTACTCTTTTCTCAAATGAGATGCAAACTGAGATGTTAAAGATTATGGCTACGCCAGCCCATGCAGCAGAAAACTGGCCATCTTGGGAGGAGAAGGTGAGCCAAGCCCCCACCCTGCTAAAGGTATAACTCCATATATATATATAACTCCATATACTGTCTCTATAACCCAGAATTACCATTTTCCCAATGTCCTGTCACTTACCTGACCCTCTACAATTCCTTTCCGGAACAACAATCTGACGACACTTCAGGTATGCTTGTTTGGGGGCTGATACGACCAGAGCTTTTTGAATCAAGTATGAACACCCTTTCTTCATATATTCCTTATTTCAGGAGGCCTGGTAGCTAAGTACTTGCCCCTTAAAATCATAGTATCAGTAATAGTGCTCTGAATGTCTAGACAACTTCATTTGTTTGATGCTATTATCCCTAATGGGACACCCCAATTTAACAGAATGGACAGCTAACAACAGAGGCTTACTAAACCTTTTGCCATTGTATTAATGACTTTATTGGAGATACAATAATATTCACAAATGTACTTGCTATCTCTTTCTTTTTTTTCTTCTCTTCCATTTTATTTTTTTTCTTCTACTTTTTTCCAATAACTTTGCTTTAACTTCTCTGGAAACAAATTTATTATGATCAAATATGTGATGCATTTTCTTTAAATAAATAAATAGTAAAAAAAATATTTTAAGGGCCGGGCGGTGGCGCTAGAGGTAAGGTGCCTGCCTTGCCTGCGCTAGCCTAGGACGGACCGCGGTTCGATCCCCCGGCGTCCCATATGGTCCCCCAAGCCAGGAGCGACTTCTGAGCGCATACCCTGGGCGTCAAATGGGTGTGGCCCAAAAACCAAAAAAAAAAAAATATATATATATATATTTTAAAAGACAAGAACTTTAATCTCTGCATGAACTCCCTGGCCCCAAAAGTATGTTTGCTAAATAAAATATGATTAAATATTCCTTAAATTTTCATCTGAACATGTCACTTTTTCATAAAAATGTTTAACTCCTGGAAAAACACTAAATATGCATAGACTTCTAGAGTACCCTAATTCTACCTGGTATTACCTGGTATTATTCCCTTTTGCTCTATACCTATACTTGCTAGTGAAACTTCCCAATTCACATTGTCTTCAGACCAAAGAAAATTTTCATTTTTATTAGCTGTTTCTGTGACTTGAGGAAGACAGAGCATTTTGTATTCTCTAAACACTACATAGTACTAGCCAGCACAAATGTCTTATTAGCAGTAATTCTGGCTTCTGTCTTGTCATAGTTGGTATTTGAATCTCTAACGGTCATCTCTAATAGTCAAAAAATTACTTTAAATTCGGCAATTTTAAAAAACATTAACTTATTGTCTTATAATTCCAAAGGTCAAAAGCCCAAACTAGTTTCTTCATGATAATTTAGTAAAAAATACCTTTCCTTGTCTTCCTAGATCCTACATTCTTTGACTCAAAGCCAACTTTTTATTTCCAAAATCAGAGATATTGGCTCAAGTAATTTCTTTTTTTTGTTTTGTTTTATTTTGGTTTTTGGGTCACACCCAGCAGTGCTCAGGGGTTACTCCTGGCTCTACATTCAGAAATCTCTCCTGGCAGGCTTAGGGGAGCATATGGAATGCCGGGATTCGAACCACCATCCTTCTGCATGTAAGGCAAATGCCCTTCCTTCATGCTCTCTCTTCAGCCCCTTAAGTAATTTCTTATGGTGAGATTTCCCTGATTCATTCTTTCTACTTTTCTCAACCATTTATAAAGAACTAGTGATATTGAGCCCATCAGGAAAAAAATAATTCTGCCATCTGATGTCTTTTGTTATGAATCTTAATCATATTCAAAGTTAATTTCCCTATGCATTTTGATAAACATTTACAAGTTCTAATGGTTAGTACATAGACATCTTTGGGAAGGGCCATTATTCTACCTGCCATATTTTATTAATTGCAAGGATAAATTTAGATTTTAAAATTTTGTACTTACACCAACAATATAATATGGCACCTTTCTTTTTTGCAAAGACATACTAAAAAGGGGGAATTTTATGTATAGAAACAAACTCTTATCTACTACTGGGAACCAAACTCTTCCTGGGAAATTCCTAAAACTGCTCTGGCACCAACATGTGC
This sequence comes from Suncus etruscus, assembly GCF_024139225.1. NCBI lineage: Eukaryota > Metazoa > Chordata > Mammalia > Eulipotyphla > Soricidae > Suncus > Suncus etruscus. The sequence goes on from NC_064858.1 coordinate 15,911,842, forward strand.
CTGTTTTGATAAGACATCCTGACAATAAGGAAATGAGAACAACTTGTTCTAAGAGCAAGTTGTCTTACCTCATCACTTAAAGGTAAGATGAAATCAGAAGACATGTCATCCTTTGATCTGTGCAAAAACCAAGATCGCTACTACAGAAAACTGACTTTGACAACCATGACTGGGTAGAACTTATCCTGGGACCAATAAGAAAGATCCTAGCCTAGGCTTTGGCCTTGGATTTGTACAATAACCAAGATCTCTAATTCCAGAGATCTGACTTTGACAACTGTGACTGAGCAGACCTTCTGGAACCATAATGAAAGACTATCCTAGGTTTCATCCTAGGATCTGTGCAAAACCATGACCACTAATTACAGAAGACTGATTACAACAGTGATGGAATAGAATTTCTAGAACTGTAAAGACAGACTCTATCCTAAGCTTCGTCCTATGACCTATGCAAATACCAAGATCTCTAGATACAGAGGCCTGATTTTATTCATAATTGATTGGAAAGTTTCCTGGCACCATACCTTGGGGTGTGAAAATGAGCATGTATGAAGCCTGTAGTTGTTCCCATGACAATATACTCCAAGGATACAGAAACCTTCTATCTCTTAGGCCAAGGGAATTCCCTTTCAAATTTCTCCAATACTTACTGAAGCTATGCAGAAAGAAAAAAAAAGTACAAATCCTTGCCACACCAACCCACCTTCCTCTTTTTTTTTTTCCTCGTGGTTATTATTTGGTGGTTGTTTTTTGTTGCTGTTGTGCTTTTTTGTAGTTGCTGGTTTCATTTTTTTGGTTTTGTTTTGTTTTATGTTTTTCTTCCTTTTCCCTTTCTTCTTTTGAATTGATATTTATAACTCTAGATAGACTCCTCCCAGTTTTTTTTGTTTTGTTTTGGTTTGGTTTTGGGGGGTCACATCTGGCAGTGCTCAGAGGTTAGTCCTGGCTCTGTGCTCAGAAATCGCCCCTGGCAGACACAGGGGACCATATGGGATACTGGGATTTGAACCACCGTCCTTCTGGATGTAAGGCAAATGCCCTACCTCCAGGCTATCTCTCTGGCCCCACTCCTCCCAGTTTTTTCTTTTTTCTTGTTTTTATTTTCAAAAAGAACTGCATAACTTGAATCATCTTGTCCTGCCTCATAAATTGAGGGGGAGGAGAATGAATGGTACCAGGACCAAACAGTCGTATGAGCATTGTGCAGAAATAAAAAATAATCAGACTTAAACACCAAACCCAATGTCAATGACAGCAGGATCAATACTCAATCTACAACAAGCTATACAAAGAGGGGACCAGTTACACTAGCAGTCCAGGGGGCAAAGGAAGAGGATATTATAGGATGCAGCTGGGAACAGGGGTGGAGGGAGGACAATATTGATGGTGGGAATGCCCCTGATTCATTGTCACTATGTACTTTAAATATTACTGTGAAGACTCATAATTCACTTTGTTCACAATAAAAATTTTAAAAATTCTGCATTTACCTGATTTTACATAGTTGATACCAAACTGCATAGAAGTGCTGATGCTATATAACATAATTACACCAAAATTTCAAATTTATAAACTATTTGACTCAACTTGTTCTTATCCCTTACCATATTTTCTAAGTAACATTGATGTTAGTTTTTCTTTTTTTATAATTATCTTTATTTAAACACCGTGATTACAAATATGATTATAGTTGTATGATTACAGCCATGTAAAGAACACCTCCCTTCACCAGTGCAACATTCCCACCACCAATTTCCCAAATGTCCCTCCTCCCCACCTCCCCCACACCTGTACTCGAGACAGGCTTTCTACTTCCCTCATTCATTCACATTGTTATGATAGTTTTCAGTGTAGTCATCTCTCCAACTGCAGATGCTAGTTTTTCTTACGATAAGCTTTCTTCATTGGTTCCATGCTTTTCCTTGAGCTTTGTAATGTCAGCTCAGTTGTCAAGTCCAACCTTTAACTGGCAAGCTTTCCAACAGATAGATATTCTTCTCCTGACTACTACCTTTCCACTAATTTTTTTACTGATTTTTTGATGATGTGTTTAGGGAGCAAATGTTCCATTCATCGTATCTCTCTACTTTCCACTCTGTAGAGCAGATTCTCTTCTCTGATTATTCTCACCAATACTTTTCTTTCTCTTTCACCTACAAGTGTCCCTTCTCTCTCCTGTTCACCTAATACAGCCGAAAATTTTCCTAAAGAAGTTTAGACTTTTTTCTAATCTAAAGTTCTCACTGTACTTCATAAACCCCAAGAATGATTACTTTTCCAGGGCTAGGAAATGACATCATAAGAACTCTCTTCAGTTATATTACATAAGTGATTGGTTTCAGTTCACAATCAAGGAACTTCAAATTGGGCTGGGGATGTGACTCAAGCAGTATAGCTCATGCCTTAAGTGTACAAACCACTAGGTTTAATCTCAAGTATGCCTGGGTATGGTCTTAGTGCCACCCCTACCCAGAACCACTGAGTGAGGTCCCCCACAATTTTTAAATACCCAAATATGCTTTCCAAATCGCATACTTACTAATCATTCCAATATCACAACTAGATTGACTCTATTATAAAACATCACTAGCTGCTCTCCTCCTCCAAATTACTTGGTTTATTAGAATGTTATAGTCAAGAGTTAAAAATGTATGCAAAAAAATTACAACACTGGTATTGATGTTTTAGTTCATTTATTCTCAGAAAGGATGTGCTTAAACTTATTTTCTGTTTCCACTATAACTGTTGATATTAAATTAGAAACATCTCAACTTAACTAGAGGCTTGTGGGCTCAGAGTTAATACAAACTTCAGCAGTCACTGTGCTTGCCAGGAAGGTTCAAATAACCTTGCCCAGTTTTCATTTAAACACTGTAGAAATCTACTAAACCACAGTGTAACTGAAGAATGTGACAAAAATGTTCCCAGATTCACTGAAAATTCACTGTCTAAGTCATATCTCCGCTTAAAAATAGATCTGAAGTTTCTAATCATAAAAGTAAATAACAATAATAGAACAAAAATACAAAACTTGTGACTCCATGGGAGAGTTTTATAAATGAAGTAAATTATTTCATGAGTTAAAGGACACATTAAAAGTATATTGGAATGTGTTATATCTTCAATACTAGTCTTAAGCATATAATATAAATTAGAGTCTTCCTTGGTCTCATTCTACCTCAATTAAAACAGAAGTTCTACAGTAGAAGCAATATGGTCAACTTATCATTTTCATAAATGCCTAAATGGTCCATAATTCATTCTCATCCTTTCCCCCTTCTATTTGTTGTTACTAAAAATGAACATGAGACACACACTTAATTTCCTTTGTGTGTGTGTGTGTGTGTGTGTGTGTGTGTGTGTGTGTGTGTGTGTGTGTGTGTGTGTGTATTGTTATTTGGGCCACATCTAGCAGTGCTCCAGGCTTACTCCTAAATTCTGCACTCTAGCGTCACTTATGGAGGGTTCTAGAGACTATAGGGTAACAGAAATAACACCCAGTTTGACTGCATGCAGGCAAGCACCCTACTCTGCACATCTCTGAATTCCACTTAGTGTCCATTGTTAAATTCTTGATCTGATAACTTCCAAGATCACAAAGCTTGTGCTACATGCCTGGGGTCTCACACTTGTTTCATCACAAGTTCCCTCGGGGTCTGTACCTTTAATGTAATGCAGGCAAGAACTTGGTTGTGATGCACTGAAGATCATACAATTGTAGCATCTAAGATGTGGCAATGCCATTGGAATAGCACGGTAAGAGGGATAGTATAGTGCCAGAGATTCAACACAGAGTCTCAAACCTACAGGGTGCTCTGCCACTGTGACTTTTCTCATCCAAACATAATTTTAAAGCCTGAACCTTGATGCTGTTCATAAATGTTTATTTCAAGCACCTACTATACTTAGAAAACTCTAAAGACTCTCAAAAAATATCCTAGAAAAATGTACATTAAACCTGTACAATACTATCTAGTTAACTCACAATTTTATTTGTAAGTATTTTTTGTTTGTTTTGTTTGGGGGAGGACACACCTGACTGCACTCAGGGGTTACTCTGGGCTCTGCACTCAGAAATTGCTCCTGGCAGGCTTGGGGAATTATATGGGATGCTGGAGATTAACCCCCACATCTGTCCTGAGTTAGCTGCTTGCAAGCGAATGACCTACCACTGTGCTACCACTCCAGCTCCATTTATTTGCAAGTGTTAAAAATAAGTCTCAGCGTCTAAAATTTTCATCATGGTTTTAGTTATTTCTCCTCCTATAGACCAGTCATTTTTCCATTGAAACTCAAGAGCCAATCTCAAGTAGGATTTAAGTTTTTAAAACATCTGTGTTATTTTTAATTGTTTCTTTTAAAATATTAAATATTAAATGGTGAACTCTTTAAACTGAATATTAAGCTATTTTGTCCATTTTAGACTGATAAATAGAATATATCTGTGATATTACTAACACATAGATTTTAATAAATGTTTACCAACTTAAAGAATTTCAGGGTTGGAGCAATAGCAAAACAGTAGGGCATTTGCCTCGCACGTAGCCAACCTTGGACTGACCCATTTTTGATCCCCCAGCACCTCAGATGGTCCTCTGAGCCTGCCAGGAGTGATTTCTGAGTGGAAAGCCAGGAGTAATTCCTGAGCTTTGCCTTAGATGGTTCAAAAACAATAACAGCAACAAATAATTAAATTTAATTTATACAAGCCTAGAATGTAGTTTATCACACACCTATGCTATATGGTATAGTCAATTTCTGCTAGGCTATAAATCTGAGCATGTCACATGATTTGCATGTAAATCATGTAAATGATTTACATTTTAAAATAATATTGGGGTATCTAAACAATGATATTGTGATATAAATAGTCCTATTAAAAATTTGGGGCTGGAGAGATAGCATGGAGGTAAAGTGTTTACTTTGCATGCAGAAGATTGGTGGTTCGAATCCTGGCATCCCATATGGTTCCCCGAGCCTGCCAGGAGCAATTTCTGAGCATAGAGCCAGGAGTAACCCCTGAGCACTGCCAGGTGTGACCCAAAAACCAAAAAAAAAAAACAAAAAACAAAAAAACAAAACCTTTCTAGCATATGACTGCAGCTATGACACTGGTCCAAATCCTGACACTGCAAGTGGTACATCAACCACCATCAGGTGTGGTACCTGAGCACAAGATGGATTGATATTATTAAAATGTCAACAATTCTCAAAGCATAGTACAGATTTAATGCACTCCTAACTAGGGATACCCATGACATTCTTCAAAGAAGAGGATCCAACATTCTTGAAATTCATCTGGAACAATAAATGCCCATGAATAACTAAAGCAACCCTGAGGGAAAAGAAGATGGAAGAGGTCATTTTCCCCACATTTAAATTGTGCTACAAAGCAATAATCATTAAAACAGCATAATACTGGAATAAAAACAGACCCTCAGATCAATGGAATAGACTTTTTTCAGAGAATGACCCTCAGACACACAATCAATTAATATTTGATTTAAGGTCAAGAAATACAAAATGGAGCTAGGAAAGCCTCTTGAAAAAGTGGTGTTGGAACACTGGTCAACCACATGCAAAAAAGTGAAAGCAGGCTTCTATCTAACACAATGCACAAAGGTCAAAACAAAATAGATTAAAGACTTCAATATCAGAGTGAAACTATTAAGTATACAGAATAAAACATAGGCAAAACACTCAATGACATTGAGATTAAGGGCATCTTCAAAGAGGAAACACCTCTGTCCAAACAAGTGGAAGGAGAAATAAACAAATGGGATTACATTAAACTGAGAAGTTTCTATACCTCAAAGTAAATAGTGACTAGGGTAAAAAGGTCACCCACAGAATGGGAGAGACTATTCACCCAATACCTATCAGATAAGAGGCTAATATCTGAGATATACAAGGTACTCATAGAACTAAACAAGAAAAAGCATCTAACATCATCAAAAATGGGGAGAAGAAATAAATAAACATTTCCTCAAAGAATTACAGTACCAAATTATTACCTAAAGGTAAAAATACTATACCATCACTAATCATTAGAGATCTGCAAATCAAAACAACAATGAGATATTATCTCTTTCCACAAAGACACACATCACAAAAAAAAAACAAGAAAAACCACTACTTGCTTGGATGTGGGGATAAAGGGACTCTCATTCACTGTTAGTGGGGATGCTATCTAGTTCAGCCTTTCTGGAAAACAAATGGATATTCCTTAAAAAACTGGACATGAGCTCCCATATGATCCAGAAATATCACTCCTATAGATATATCCTAGAAAGACAAAAACACAATACTATGATGTCCTCTGCTCTCCTCTATGTTCATAGCAGTACTATTTACAATAGCCAGAATCTGGAAACAACTCAGATGCTGAGTGGCTAAAGAAACTGTGGTCCATGTATATATTGGAATACTATGCAGCTATTAGGGAAAAAATAAAGTCATGAAATTTGTTTATACATGGATGGATATGGAGATTATTATATTGAGTGAAATAAGTTAGCGGGAAAGAGATAGACACAGAATAATCTCACTCATATGTGGGATTTAAGAAAAATAAAAGATAGTATTGTAATAATAACAATACCCAGAGATAATAGAGATGAGGTCTGGAAGAACCAGTCCATGATAAGAAGCTTATTATAAAGAGTAGTAAGTATAGTTTGACAAATAACTATAGTAACAACTTCCATGACAACGATAGAAAAATACAATGCCTGTTTTCGGGGAGTGGGGAGGAGGTAATTGGGAACAATGGTTAAGGAAAGTTGCACTGGTAAAGTGAGGTGTGTATTTCATGGCTGATATTCAATTATGAACCTGTTTGTAATCCTGGTGCTTAAAGAAATTATTAAAAAATAATTTTAAAAAGAATTCTCTGTGACACAAAACCTAGAAGTATCTTCTATGATTCAAACTCATTGGACAAGCAAATGTAAACAAAGATCAACAAATATGTTCACACCAATCAGGTAGCACAGGGTTAATATCTAAAATATATTAAAATTGATAAAAATTTAAAAGTATACCCTATCAAAAATGGGGATGATATGAACAGGGTCAGAACAATAATACAGCTGGCATAACAAAACACATGACTTACATGTGGTCAATTCAAGTTAGATCCCTGGCACCACACATGGCCCTCTTCCTGCCTGTAATGACTGTAGATTCCAGAAGCAATAGAAATCGCTTAGTACTTCCAGATGCGCCCCCCCCCCCGATTTTTTAAAAAAAGTAAAGATGCCCAATAGGCAAATGAAAAAATGCTCTGCATCACTAATCGTCTGAGTAATGCAAATTTCTTAAACTTTTTTTTTTTTTTTTTTTTTTTGGTTTTTTGGGCCACACCCGTTTGACGCTCAGGGGTTACTCCTGGCTATGTGCTCAGAAATTGCCCCTGGCTTGGGGGGACCATATGGGACTCCGGGGGATCGAACCTCGGTCCTTCCTTGGCTAGCGCTTGCAAGGCAGACACCTTACCTCCAGCGCCACCTACCCGGCCCCAAATTTCTTAAACTTTTTAAACATTTTCTTGGTAGAGAAGCCACACCCACCAATTCTGGGGTTTATTCCTTGCTCTAAACTAGGAGCTTACTTCTGTTTGTTTTCGGGGACTAGGTGTTGCTAAGGATTGAAGCCAGACTTCTTGCACACAGGCATGCATTTAGCTTGTTTCACTATCTTTTCCAGCCCCAACATTTTGTTTGTTTTGTTTTTGTTTTGGGGCCACACCTGGTGACACTCACAGATACTTTCTGGCTATGTGCTCAGAACTCTCTCCTGGTTTGGAAGACCATATGGGACAACGCTGAGGATGGAACCTAGGTCCATCCTGGGTCAGCTGCGTGCAAGGCAAATGCCATACCGCTGCGCTTTCATTCCAGCTCCTGGTCCCAACATTTTTGGTTTTTTAAACTCTTTTAAAGCAAAGGCACAAATACTCAAATTAACAGAGTCTAAAACATTGGGATTATAGATCAGTGCCACTGTCTACTGCCTCCATATCTAATCTCACCAGATCTTCAGGGACAATTACTTGCATGGAGCTGCCATGCATGCCATCTATGACAAGATGCCTTCATCTAGAATATGTCCTAAGCATTTTTCTGGCCCTCTTCTTGAAGGAGAGAGTTGCTGTTTTACGAATATATCTATTACGTTTTGCTTGGCTTGCTTCTTTTTTTTATTATAGTCTTGCTCATAAGAAAATAATGCTTTAAAATAAAATCTAATAAAATTTGTATGGAATCGTAAAACTCACCCAACAACCAAAACAATTTTGAGGTAAAAAAGATAGAACATATTGCATTTTCTGACTTTAAATTATATTAAAAATCTATATCAACCAAGATTGTGTGGTATCAGAATAATGATGAATTCCAGGTTCAATGAAACAATATTGAGAAACCAGAGATAAACCCTTAAATTTATGGACAGCTAATCTAAGACAAAAGATCTAGGTGTATGAAGTGAAGCAAAAAAAATATTTATTCAGCAGTATTAGGAAAATTTAATAGCTAGGCACAAAACTAAAATTGAACCATAGCTTGTACAATTTAAAAAAGTTAATTCAAGGTGAATTAATAAACATATTAAGACCAACTGCATCAACTACATTAAGGAAAACTCAGCCTAATATGAATCTCAAAGGTGTTTTCAATGATGTTACCTCCCTGACAAAGAGATAGTAAAAATAAAAATAAATGAGTGGGACTATATCAATAAAAATGTTTTGCAAATTTAAAATGTTTGCAAATTAAAAGAAAGGCATACTAAAGAAATATTCTCACCAAATAGGATAAGGTTTTTGCTCACAGTACATCACATAAGGGCTTCATACACCAAGATATATAAAGCACTCACTCACAAAGCTCTGCAAGGCAAATAAAAAGCGAAGTGTTAGGTGTTTCCTTGCATGTGGCTGACCTGAATTTAATCCCTGGCATCCTATATAATCTCTGAAACAGCCAGGAGTGATTCCTGAGTGCAGAGCCAAGTATAAACCCTGAACACTGTTTTGTGTCCCTCCCCTCCCAAAATTGGAGGAGGTGATAGACATTTTCCTGAAGACGACATATAACTAGATAGTAGGCTTATGACAGTGTTCATTGTCACCTGCTATCACAGAAATGCTAATAAAAACAATGAGACACATCTATACCATTGAGAATGACATATGTTATAAAGATGAAAACAGTAGTGTTGATGAGGGTGTGATGAAAATGAACCCCTTGGGGCCTGAGTGATGGCGCAGGCGTAGGGCGTTTGCTTTGCATGTGGCTAACTCTGGACTGACTGTGGTTCAATCCCCAGGCGTCCCATATGGTCCCCCAAATCAGGAGTGATTTCTGAGAGCATAGCCAGGAGTAACCCCTGGTGTCACTGGGTGTGGCCCAAAATCAAAAAAAAAAAAGAAAAGAAAAGAAAAAAAGAATGGAAAAAATAAAAGAAAATGAAATCCTTATTCACTCTTGGTAGGAATGTCATCTGGTTCAGCGTCTATGGAAAACAATATGGCGATTTCTCCAAAATGGAAGAATAAAATTCCAGGTGATCCAGAGTTTCTACTTTATGTCCTCTACCCCTACAAGCACAAAAGTATTCCTTCAGAAAGATCTATGCACACTTATGTTCATCACACACTTAGCACATTAGCTGGATTAGAGAAACAACTCAAATGTCCAATAATAGATAACGAATAAAGAAATTGTGCTATACATACACACAATGGAACATGATGCAGCTATATAAAATATTAAATCTAGCATTCACTGAAGCATAAGTGAAAATTGAGGTATTATGTTAAGTGAAATAAGTCAGAGAGAGGAAACATACCAGATAATCACACTCATCTGTAGTACAGAGACTGAGAAAAAAAATAACAAGCATATTGAACAAAGTCTTCCCTTTTGTTACGAAACTGTATTTTCATGAAGTGGTGAATAAAGAGATGCACGAAAATGAACAGGACGACATTGGTGAAGGATGCTGTGTCCTTTAGTGGAGGAGCAACAGAAAGATATTGGTGAAGGGTACTGGGTACTTCGATGGAGTTCCAGGGTATAACTTTTGTTTATCAATATCATAATCAATAACCCTCTTGTAAAAATCCAAGGAAAAAGAAAATAATGCACCTGAATCAAAGAGAAATAGTGTGTTTGAAAGGAGAATTGCCATTTAGTATTGTACTAAAGATCTCCAATTTAAAAAAAACCCAACATCTGATAGCTTTATCAATAATAAGCAAAAATTTTAAAGTTATATTAGTTTTCAAGCATTACTTCTTAAGTTTGTTCACACAGAAATTTAGGGCTGCAATGTAAAAAGAATTGAGAGTGTGTATTGTCAGTGTCTGATAATGGGCTTGCTTGCAGAATCTAGGCTTCTCACACTGAAAACACGCAAAGGATTTTGATTTGTACCCTGCAGTATTGCCCCGATGCAAGATTTACACCATCTTTTATAGAGCTTAGAGAGTTACATCTTTTGAAACTCTCCTGAATAAAAGTTACCATAAAAGGGTTACATCTTTTTGTGACTCTTTGAAATAAAAGTTTTTAACAAGTATGTATTCCAGACTAGAGAGAATAAGTAATTTCTGGGGCTGGAGAGATAGCATGGAGGTAAGGCATTTGGTCCCCCGAGCCTGCCAGGAGCAATTTCTGAGCGTAGAGCCAGGAGTAATCCCTGAGTGCTGCAGGGTGTGACCCAAAAACCAAAACAAAACAAAACAAGTAGTTTCTCTCCACAATTAATTTATGTAAAGTCTACACACACATGTGCGCACACATAACTTGAATGTGTTTATATCAGTACTCACAAACATGCTATTCATCACATATTATGTATTGGGTAACAATTTTTGAATAATTTAAAGCCAAATATTGTGCTAAGTATTTGTAACAAGAAGGTTAGGTTCAGTCTTTTCCTTCAATACTGCAAACATCTTGCTTAGATTTCAATTATCATAGTGCTGAAAGGACTATCCTCTGTTTGGTCCAGGTTGTTAAAAGTTATTCCTATGTGATATGACCTCCTCGATTTCTGTTCGTTTAGTTTTTATTTATTTTCTTTATAATACCATGATTTTCCAAATGGTTCAGAATAGTCATTTCAAGCATTAAATGTTTAAACACTAATTCTATCATCAGTGTTCGGTTAAGATGTGTTTGGCTTTCATTTTTTTTTTGGTTTGTTGTTGTTTTTGCTCATGGGCTCTATTTAACTTAGACTATTTTCTGCAGAGTCTTAAATTAATATCTAGATTTGTATTAATTGTTAAATTCTCAGCCATTCTCTTTTCAAATATTTTGGTCCATTTTCTCCTTTCATTACAATTTTAGGAAGTTCTATAATATGTATGCTTTGTGTCTATATCTCATATGATCTCTATAACTCTAGCCATATTTATATTTTTCTATATTCAGTCTAGATATTTTCATCTAAACTTCCAGTTTTCTAAATCTAATTCTAAATGTGAAAACACAAATTTTGAACTCTTAGGGTTTTTTTTGTGTATTTTTAGTGCTAGATCATAAATTTCCAATATTATGCTTAATTTATTGACATTTTCATAGTGAACATCCTAAATATAATATTTTAGAACATATTTCTTATAGCTACTGTATACCTACAGCTCCTTTGAGTCTTTTCTTGTACTTTTTTACAGTGAGTTTTGTTAGTAAAAGGTATGCCCTTGTGTGACAATTCTTTTTTCTGCTGCACAGCTGTATTTACAGATTTGTCCTTGTTGCAGCCAAGGATTTTAGGGAAAATAATATTTTATTTCCCCAAGCATATGTTTATGAATATTTATTTTATGTAGTGGGAGGCAAAAGCAGTTTAAGATAACCTCAATACCTCATTTTTAGTGGATGAGGTATTCAGGTATTGAGATCACTTAAAAATCATTTAAAAAAATAACTCATATACCTTTTTTCTCCAGCTCACCCCTACCTTAACAGCTTTGTAGTATGTTTTAGTGGGTCTCTCTTTTCATGTTTACCTAATTTGAATCTCAGGTGAATATGCACTTCAAATTTCTTCTAAAAGTTGATGGGTTAGGAAGCTCAGTCTTAAAATAAGTGTTTTGTTAAATTTTTTGTTTTTGTTTTGTAAATTTTTGAGCTGTTTTATAGATAAAGTAAACTTTACAGATTTCTATGTATTTTGAACCAGAAAAAGGACCATTAACCAGGGCCCACCTTTATTTGAACACTCACTCCTTTGAAAGTTTTATAGGTATGAAATATATGTAGATATTTGTAAGGACTTTCAATTCTTTTTCGATGAGGTGCTGTGTAAATGTTGGATTTATAAATGTAATGAAAGTATTGACAAAATTATATACAACTTTTATTTTTTACTTATATCTTTTTAAAAAAAACTGGCATGTTTTATTTAATCAAAAGAATATAAAATGACATAAGAACTTTCTGACAAGAAAAATAATTTGTTTGAAATTATGAATCAAATTAATCCCATTAGCATTAGCAATCTTTTTAAGTTCATGTGTTCCCTCAGTAAACACTGGCTCACCCAATATTTATTGAACCCCACCAATAGGAAACAGTTTTCCCTCGTGATTATTAGAATCTAAGGAAACAAAGGCAAATGTATAGATTTTATTTTTATCACTGAAAATAATAAGGACTCATTCTGCAGTAATATATATACCACAGCCATCAATACTGAAACATAGGACCCAAACTACAATAACTAATCTTAAAAAATGTGTTTATTCAGACACTCTAAAATTTGGGCCTTAAATGCATTTTCTTTTTTTTGTATAATTAATTTTTTAATTTAAACACCGTGATTACAAACATGATTATAGTTGTATGATTACAGTCATGTAAAGAACACCCCCCTTCACCAGTGCAGCATTCCCACCACCAATATCCCAGATCTCCCTCCTCCGCACCCCCCCACACCTGTACTAGAGACAGGCTTTTTACTTCCCTCATTCATTCACATTGTTATGATAGTTCTCAGTGTAGTCATCTCTCCAACTGCACTCATCACTCTATGCGATGAGTTTCATGTCATGAGCTGCACCTACCAGCCCTCATCTCTCTTGTCTCTGAGATACTGTTAAAAATGTCTTTCTTTTTTCTTAAAGCCCATAGATGAGTGAAACCATTCTGCGTCTTTCTCTCTCCCTCTAACTTACTTCACTCAGCATAATAGATTTCATGTACATCCATGTATAGGAAAATTTCATGACTTCATCTCTTCTGATGGCTACATAGTATTCCATTGTGTATATGTACCACAGTTTCTTTAGCCACTCATCTGTTGAAGGGCATCTTGGTTGTTTCCAGAGTCTGGCTATTGTAAATAGCGCTGCAATTAATATAGGAGTAAGGAACGGATTTTTGTATTGTATTTTTGTGTTTCTCGGGTATATTTCTAGGAGTGGTATAGCTGGATCGTATGGTAGCTCAATTTCCAGTTTGTGAAGGAATCTCCATATGGCTTTCCATAAAGGTTGTACTAGGTGGCATTCCCATCAGCAGTGAAAAAGAGTTCCTTTCTCTCCACATCACCGCCAGCACTGCTTGTTTTCCTTTTTTGTGATGTATGCCAATCTCAGTGGCGAGAGGTGGTACCTCATAGTTGTTTTGATTTGCATCTCCCTGACTATTAGTGATGTTGAGCATCTTTTCATGTGCCTTTTGGCCATTTGCCTTTCTTCTTTTTCAAAGTGTCTGTTCATTTTTTCTCCCCATTTTTTGATGGGGTTAGTTGTTTTTTTTCTTGTATAGTTCTATCAGTACCTTGTAAATTTTGGATATTAGCCCTTTATCTGAAGAGTATTGGATGACTAATTTCTCCCATTTAGTGCATGGCCTTTGTATTCTGGGCACTATTTCCTTTGAGATGCAGAGGCTTCTCAGCTTAATATAGTCTCATCTGTTTATCTCTGCTTCCACTTGTTTGGAAAGTGCTGTCTCCTCCTTAAAGATGCCTTTAGTCTCAATGTCCTGGAGTGTTTCACCTACATGTTGTTCTATATACCTTATAGTTTCAGATCTGATATCAAGGTCTTTAATCCATTTGGATTTTACCTTTGTACATGATGTTAGATGGGGGTCTGAGTTCGCTTTTTTGCAAGTGGCTAACCAGTTGTGCCAACACCACTTGTTGAATAGGCTTTCCTTGCTCCATTTAGGATTTCTTGCTCTTTTATCAAAAACTAGGTGGTTATATGTTTGAGGAATCTTCTCTGAGTACTCAAGCCTATTCCACTGATCTGAGGATCTGTCTTTATTCCAATACCATGCTGTTTTTATAACTATTGCTTTGTAATACAGCTTAAAATTGGGGAAAACAATGCCTCCCATATTCCTTTTCCCAAGGAGTGCTTTAGCTATTCGAGGTTGTTTATTGTTCCAGATAAATTTCAGAAGTATTTGATCCACTTCTTTGAAGAATGTCATGGGTATCTTCAGAGGAATTGCATTAAATCTATACAATGCTTTTGGAAGTAGTGCCATTTTAATGATGTTGATCCTGCCAATCCATGAGCAAGGTATGTGTTTCCATTTCCACGTGTCCTCTCTTATTTCTTGGAGCAGTGTTTTGTAGTTTTCTTTGTATAGATCTTTCACATCTTTAGTCAGGTTGACTCCAAGGTATTTGAGTTTGTGTGGCACTATTGTGAATGGGTTGTTCTCTTAATGTCCATTTCTTCCCTATCATTATTAGTGTATAAAAAGGCCATTGATTTGTTGTGTGTTAATTTTGTAGCCTGCCACTTTTCTATATGAATCTATTATTTCTAGAAGCTTTTTGGTAGAGTCTTTAGGGTTTTCTAAGTAGAGTATCATGTCATCTGCAAACAGTGAGAGCTTGACTTCTTCCTTTTCTATCTGGATTCCCTTGATATCTTTTTCTTGCCTAATCACTATAGCAAGTACTTCCAGTACTATGTTGAATAGGAGTGGTGAGAGAGGACAGCCTTGTCTTGTACCAGAATTTAGAGGGAAGGATTTTAGTTTATCTCCATTGAGGATAATATCTGCCACTGGTTTCTGGTAGATAGCTTTTACTATATATTTATATATATTTTTATTCCTTTTATTCCTATCTTGCTGAGAGTTTTCATCAAGAATGGGTATTGAACCTTATCAAATGCTTTTTCTGCATCTATTGATATGACCATGTGATTTTTATTTTTCTTCTTTATGTTGTGTATTATGTTGATAGATTTACGGATGTTAAACCAGCATTGCATTCCTGGGATGAAACCTACTTGATCAAAATGAATGATCTTCTTCATGAGTCACTGGATCCTGTTCGCCAGGATTTTGTTGAGGATCTTTGCATCTGTGTTCATCAGGGATATTGGTCTGTAATTTTCTTTTTTGGCAGCATCTCTATCAGGTTTTGGTATTAAGGTGATGTTGGCTTCATAAAAGCTATTTGGAAGCGTTCCTGTTTTTTTGATTTCATAAAAGATCCTGGCCAGGAATTGGTAGTAGTTCCTCTTGAAAGGTTTGAAAGAATTTATTCGTGAATCCATCAGGGCCTGGGCTTTTGTTTTTGGGCAAATTTTTGATTACAGCTTTAATTTCCTCGATAGTGATGGGGGTGCTTAGATATGTTACATCTTCTTTATTCAACCGTGGAAGGTTATATGAGTTCAAAAATTTATCCATTTCGTCCAGGTTCTCATATTTAGTTGCATAGAGTTTCTCAAAGCATTCTCTGAATACCCTTTGAATCTCTGCAGTATCTGTAGTGATCTCCCCCTTTTCATATCTAATACACGTTATCAAGTTTCTCTCTCTCTTTCTTGGTTAGGTTTGCCAGTGGTCTATCAATCTTGTTTATTTTTTCAATGAACCAACTTCTGCTTTCGTTGATCTTTTGGAATGTTTTTTGGGTTTCCACTTCATTGATTTCTGCTCTCAGCTTTGCTATTTCCTTCTGTCTCCGTATTTTTGGGTCCTTTTGTTGAGCACTTTCTAGTTCTATTAGCTGTGTCGTTAAGCTACTCAGGTAAGCTTCTTCTTCCTTCCTGACGTGTGCTTGCAAAGCTATAAATTTTCCTCTCAGTACTGCTTTTGCTGTGTCCCATAAGTTCTGATAGTTTGTGTTTTTATTGTCATTTGTTTCCAGGAACCTTTTGATTTCCTCCTTGATTTCATCTTGGACCCACTGGTTATTCAGTATGAGGCTGTTTAGCTTCCAGGTGTTAAATTTTTTCTTCTGTGTCCCTTTGTAGTTCACATCTAACTTCAGAGCCTTGTGGTCAGCAAAGGTAGCCTGCAAAATGTCTATCTCTTTTATTTTATGAAGGTATGTTTTATGTTCCAGCACGTGGTCTATCCTGGAGAATGACCCATGTACATTGGAAAAGAATGTGTATTCAGGTTTCTGAGGATGGAGTGTCCTATATATATCTACTAGGCCTCTTTCTTCCATTTCTCTTTTCAGGTCCAGTAAATTTTTGTTGGGTTTCCATTTGGTTGACCTATCAAGTGTTGACAAGCCTGTGTTGAGGTCTTCCACAATTATTGTGTTATTATTGATATCCTTTTCAGATTTGTCAACAATTGTATTAAATACTGTGCTGGTCCCTCATTGGGTGTGTATATGTTTAGGAGAGTGATATCTTCCTGCTGTACAAATCCCTTGATTAGTACATAATATCCATCTTTGTCCCTTACGACTTTTCTGAGTATAAAGTTTGTGTCATCTGATATTAGTATGGCCATCCCCGCTTTTTTAAGGGTGTTGTTTGCTTGAATGATTTTCCTCCAGCCTTTGATTTTGAGTCTATGTTTATTTTGATTATTTGGTGTGTTTCTTGTAGACAGCAGAAGGTTGGCTTCAGTTTTTTGACCCATTTCGCCACTCTGTGTCTCTTAACGGGTGCATTTAGTCCACTGACATTGAGAGAAATAATTGTCATGGGATTTATTGCCATCTTTGTGTAGAAGTTTGGTGTGTTTTTTGTTCTGTCTTGTCTTTAGAATAGATCTTTCAGTTTTTCTTTAAAGGCTGGTTTTGAGTCTGCAAAGTTTTTGAGCTGTTGTTTATCTGTGAAGCCATGTATACATCCTTCAAACCTGAAAGTGAGTTTTGCTGGGTGCAGTATTCTTGGCAAAGCATTTATTTCATTGAGTTTTGCCACTATATCCCACCACTGCCTTCTGGCCTTGAGTGTTTCTGGTGACAGGTCTGCTGTAAATTTCAAGAATGCTCCCTGGAATGTAATTTTCCTTTTCGATCTTGCTGCTTGCAGTATTCTATCTCTATCTGTGGGTTTCATCATGGTGACTAGGATGTGTCTTGGGGTGTTTCTCCTGGGGTCTTTTTTAGCTGGTACTCTTCGGGCATGCAGGATTTTGTCACATGTTTTCTTTAGCTCTGGTAGTTTCTCTGTGATGATGTTCTTGACCATTGATTCTTCCTGGAGATTTTCTTCTTGGGTCTCTGGGATACCAATGATTCTAAAGTTGTTTCTTATCTTATAAAGTTTCTTATCTTATAAAGTTGAGCTTATCAAAGACTTCTATTTTCATCTGCTCATATTCTTTGAGTAACTTTTCCATTGTCTGATTCTTTGATTTAAGGTTTTTTTCCATTCTCTTCTGCTGTGTAAAGTTGTTATGCATCTCATCTTGCAGAGCACTACTTCTATCCTCAGCTGCTCTTAACCTGTTGGAAAATTCATCCATTATGTTCTTCAATTTGTCTACTGAGTTTTTCAGACCTGTTATTTGACCTGATATTTTAGTTTGGAGTTTTCTGATTTCTATCTTTATATTCTCTTGATTTTTATTAGTGTTCTGATTTATACTTTCTTTGAGTTCTGTGAGCAACCTCCATATTTCTTCTCTAAACTGCATTTCTGAAAGACTGCTTAGGTAGTTGGCCATTGTTGGGTCATCAGAGTTTACATCTTCATTCTCTATGGCTGAAGTTGGTCTGCGTAGTTTCCCCATTGTCACACTTATGCTGTGGGTTTTTCTACATGTTGTAGTGGTACTCATTGGTTAGGTGGAGTGTGCGGCAGCGAAGCGGCCACACTCCTCTGCTTCTATCCCTTATAGGTGGGCTTAAGGGGGCCAGCAGAGTCAGCTTTATCCGCAACTCCAGCCCGGAAACACTCACCTCAGCCAAGGCAAGCCGTCAGGGGATGAATGCCAGAGAAGATCAAAGTTCCCAGGTTGAAGCAATCTGGGGGAGGCCCCAAAATGCCTGCCGAGCTTAAGAGGCCCAGCAGAATCTCTTATCCACAACTCCGGCCAGAAAGACATGCCTCGGCACACCTCAGCTGAGGCACACCCTCAAGGGATTAATGCTGGAGAAGATCAAAGTTCCCAGGTTGTAGCAAGCTGGGGAAGGCCCCAAAATGTCTGCCGAGCCTAAGGGGCCCAGCAGTCAGCTTTATCAGCAACTCCTGCCCAGAAACACTCACCTCAGCCGAGGCAAGCCGTCAGGGGATGAATGCCAGAGAAGATCAAAGTTCCCAGCTTGAAGCAAGCCCGGGGAAGCCCCAAAATGTCTGCTGAGCTTAAGGGGCCCAGCAGAGTCTGTCTTATCCACAACTCCAGCTGGAAAGACACTATTTATAATATCTTTATTTAAGCATCTTGATTACAAATATGATTGTGATTAGGTTTCAGTCATGTACAAAAGAGCCCCCTTCACCAGTGCAACATTCCCACCACCAATGTCCCAAATCTCCCTTCATCCCAGCCCACCCCCACCTGTACTCTAGACAGGCTTTTCAGTTCCCTCATTCATTCATATGGTTATGGTAGTTCTCAGTGTAGTTATTTCTATAACTACACTCACCACTCTTTGTGGTGAGCTTCATGAAGTGAGCTGGAAGTTCCAGACCTCCTCTCATTGTCTCAGGATTGTTGCAAAAATGACTTTTATTTTTCTTAAAACCCATAGATGAGTGAGACTATTCTGCATCTCCCTCTCTCCCTCTGACTTATTTCACTCAGCATGATAGATTCCATGTACACCCATGTGTAGGGAAATTTCATGACTTCATCTCTCCTGACAGCTGCATAATATTCCATTGTGTATATGTACCACAGTTTCTATAGCCATTCATCTGTTGAAAGGCATCTTGGTTGTTTCCAGAGACTGGCTATTGTGAATAGTGCTGCAATAAATATAGGTGTGAGGAAGAGATTTTTGTATTGTATTCTTCTGTTCCTAGGGTATACCCCGAGGAGTGGAATAGCTGGGTTGAATGGGAGCTCAATTTCCAGATTTTGGAGGAATCTCCATATTACTTTCCATAGAGGTTGGACTAGACAGCATTCCCACCAGCAGTGGATAAGAGTTCCTTTCTCTCCACCAGCACTGATTGTTCTCGTTCTTTGTGATGTGTGCCAATCTCTGTGGTGTGAGATGGTATCTCATCATTGTTTTGAGTTGCATCTCCCTAATGATTAGTGATGAGGAGCATTTTTTCATGTGCCTTTTTGCCATTTGTATTTCTTTTTTATCAAAGTGTCTGTTCATTTCTTCTTCCCATTTTTTGATGGGATTAGATGTTTTTTTCTTGTAAAGTTCTGTCAGTGCCCTGTATATTTTGGATATTAGCCCCTTATCTGAATAGTTTCCCCCACTCAGTGGATGGCTCTTGTATCCTGGGCACTATTTCTTTTGAGGTGCAGAAGCTTCTCAACTTAATGTATTTCCATCTGTTTATCTCCACTTCAACTTGTTTGGAAAATGCAGTTTCCTCCTTGAAGATGCCTTTAATCTCAATGTCATGGAGTGTTTTACCGACGTGTTGTTCTATATACCTTATGATATCAGGTCTGATATCAAGGTCTTTAATCCATTTGGATTTTATCTTTATACATGATGTTAACTGGGGGTCTATATTCACTTTTTTGCAAATGGCTAACCAGTTCTGCCAGCACCACTTGTTGAAGAGGTTTTTTCTGCTCCACTTAGGATTTCTTGCTCCTTTGTCAAAAATTGGGTGTTTATGTCTGGGGAACATATACAACTTTTATAAAGTTGTATTGATTGAATACATTTAAAAGAAAATATATTTTGAAACCTGTTCTGCTATGAACAGAGATAACATATCTTTTTACCATGCTATTAGTTTTAAGCTAAGCTTCCTAATGCATAACAAATTTAGAGTGGGTACTTTAAAAATTAAATGATTTTGATTTTTTATTTGTTTTTTGGCCACACCCATTTGATGCTCAGGGGTTACTGCTAGCTATGCACTCAGAAATTGCCCCTGGCTTGGGGGGACCATATGGGATGCTGGGGGATCGAACCGTGGTCCTTCCTTGACTATCGCTTGCAAGGCAGACACCTTACCTCTAGCGCTACCTCTCCAGCCCTAAATGATTTTTATTTTTATTAAATTACAATTTAATAAAATTTTAAATTAAAAATTAAATTAAAATTTTTAAATAAAAAAAACTTGAGGAGTTAGACTGATATTACAGTGAGTATGGCAATTGTCTTGCACTTGTCCAACTGAGTTCTTCCCAGCATCACACATGGTCCCCCAAGTAACCTTTGAACACCACTGGCTGTGATTCTAAAACCAAAAATAAAACAGTGAGCTCATTCTTTTATTTTGAATATGAATCTACAAAATTCAATCAAATTGAGGTACGTAGTCTCTCCAGGATCTGCACTTTGACAAGTCCTGAAGTACGTAGTCTCTCCAGGATCTGCACTTTGACAAGTCCTGAAATAATTTCTACTTTAGTTCCATAAATTTATCAAAAACCCTCTCAGTTTCTCAAGCTCTCTATATCATCTCCAAAATTGGCAAGTGTTTCCATAGGAAAAATAACTCGTCTTCTTATGCTTTTATTTATTCTATATTCTGCACTATCAAGAAAGTTGATTCAAATGAACTAATTTCTTAATTATTGGAAACAAATCTTTAGAGCTCTAGATCATGTTTAGTCACGTTTCTAATCAAACATTATCAAACAGAATCATCTTTGAATTGATCTTTTAATCTTGCCAACATAAGTATAGCTATTAAACTGTATTATAAAGGTATATTAATCTCAGCAGCTTTGTTGGATGCCTGTCCACAGCTCACCTCATTTTGTATAGGAGTCTCTTTCACTTCCGTTTACTTTATTTGATAAAGCTCCTATTCACTACTCTACAGACAACAATACTAAAGGTAAAATGATGTCATAAAAAACCCATAGGAATTTTAGTTAGAACACTTGATCTCAAGTCACTTTGTGTTGCTTTTATTATTTATATTGTTGTTCACTCAGAGATCTTGGTTCAGGGATCACTTGTGGAGGGGCTCAGGGGACTAAATGCCGTGCACTAAATCAAATCCCTTTTGGTCATTTGCAGCAAGTGCCCATCCACTGTACTATTCCTCCAGCCCTTCAATTCACTTCTTGTGTATGTTTTTTCATACTAGTGCCTTTTTTTTTTCAATACTTCTAAAACCACCAAAGTCTCCTATGAGCAGGTAGGGAACAAAGGTAAGCAAAAATGAGAATTTCAGTTTGGGGCATCTACTCAGTTTTACTTATGAGAAATTAAATCTATTTTACCTTAAATAAGGATTAACTAAGAAGAGTTAATACTAGCATTGAATTCATAAACACTGACACTTGAGGTACTTAAAATTTGTTGAAATTTTTTACTATTTTTTAAATTAGATGCCACCAACAGTAATGCTGATAGGGGTTGAGGCCACTCTTGAAAATGATTAAACTAGGGGCAGGAGCAGTGACACAAGTGGTAGGGTGTTTGCCTTGGACGAGCTAACCTAGGATGACCACGGTTCAATCCCCCGGCGTCCCATATGGTTTCCCAAGCCAGGAGTGATTTCTGAGTGCAAATCCAGGAATAATCCCTGAGTGTCACTGGGTATGGCCCAAAAAAGCAAAAAAAAAAAAAATTTAAATTAGTAGTACAACTCCCATGATTCCATATTGCTTGCTGCCCAGTGCTGAGGTGTTTGGGCCTGGGCATGCTTAGAGAAAGATGCAATAATGTACATACCAGGTACTTGCACTACCTCCTTGGACCAGAATTTATATTTTAAACACAGCATTTTGTTTACAAGATTTATTTCTAAAATGTTTGTAAGTAAAGCATGTTCAAAATATACTAAAGAAGAGCTTTAGAATTCAAGACTGAAGTGTATGTTTTGCGTACACATTATTCTGTGTTTAATCTCCAGTCTACAAGGTACCCTCCACAACATCACTTGGTTTGGGTGAGTATGTGGGTCCTAATAACCTCTAGGAACTGACCTTCATGGTTCTCAGCACATTACCACCAAATCCAAACATTAGTATGTTCAGACCATACATACATACTCTCAGGAGTTTTTAGTATATAAAATATTTTAGCAATCTAAGAGTAAACAAGACTTTCTTAATTTAGTAGAGGGCAACCATTAGAGCTGTAATTGAATGCCATACTCAATGCCAAAAGCTAATAAGTTTGTCTTGTCTTTGAAAGAAGCTCCTTTAATGACCCTTTAAAAACTGGTTCCAAGATTATGAATTTCCTAAACTGTTTTCTGTTCTGAAGCTCTACATCATTCCTTCAAAGCTAAATGATAGTCTAGTTGGATAGAATTACATTGGCACTAGGATCATTTCATTGAGCTTTTTACTATATCCTTTCATTCTCTTCTGGCTATAGAATCCCATTCAATATATCTGCTAATATTATGGGCTTTCCTTTGTATATAATTCCATTCTTGATCTTACTATTTTAAGTATTCTGTCTCTGTCTTTGTATTATGTCACTTTGAGTAGAATGCATCTTGAAGTTTTCCTACTTGAGTATTTTATTGGGTTTCTTTAAGTCTCTTGTATCTTTGCAAATGTATTTTTCAACTCTCTTCAACTCCTAAGAATTCTTCATTTAATTCACCTTCATATTCTTCAAGGACTCTGATAATTCTTTTTTTTTGTGTGTGTGTGTGTGGTTTTTGGGTCACACCTGGCAGTGCTCAGGGGTTATTCCTGGCTCCAGGCAGGCATTGGGGACCATATGGGACACCGGGATTTGAACAGATGACCTCCTGCATGAAAGGCAAACGCCTTACCTCCATGCTATCTCTCTGGCCCCAACTCTGATGATTCTTATAATATTCCTCTTGAATTCGTTTCATAGTGCTCTAGTATGTTGTTCACTTCTTTTCATACTTTTTCCATATTCTGTGGTTTTATGGAAGTTTCATCTAATTTTGGACCACTTTATTTTTTTTTATCAGCATTTATTCTTTTGCTGCTCAGAGCTTCTGTTGAAAAGCTCTATTTTCACAATTTTTTATTGTACTTTTCTCATTTTGGCTCTCATATTTGTGCTTTGCTGACTACCTGCACCATAGTTTCTTTGAATTCCTTGAAATCCTCAACATGGTGTCACTAAAGTCATTCTTTGAAAATTTACAGATATGGGTAGTATTAGTTGAGCCAACTGTTATTATTTTCACTCAATGAACTTGGTGGACTTTCACATGTCTTCCCCACTGGATTCCTTATGCCCCTGTCTTGCTGATGGTGAATTTACATAGCTATTCCCCATAACCATTGAGGAATAAGACTGGGAGATTCTCTTTTAAATACCTTGCCCATCTTCACCAAGTGACAGGGAGTACAGCTGTGAGAAATATAAAATTTAATTAGGAGATAGGGACTTGTGTCCATTATGTCAGGCATGGAAACTAGGACCTAGCTGGAAGAACAAGAACTCTATCTCTGGTTCCATCCATTAACCACCTGAAGGTTTAGGGCAGCAAGCAAAGGTTCAGGATTTATATATATATATATCTGGTTTCATGGATATGGTAAAAATTAGGCATGAAGGTTTCCAGGATCTGAAAGAAAACTTAATGAAGTAGTAGAAAATTTCTCCTTCTACACGCAAGTATATACAATGTTACAGTGTCTAAAAAGAAAAAAAGGAAGACAGACACACAGAAAACAGAAAAAATGTCTGCCACAGAAGCAAGCAAAGAAGAGCAGGAGGCAGGTAAGGCTGAGGAAACTGGGGCCATAGGTGGCAGGAAATGTTCACTGGTGAAGGGTGTTGTACATTGAATGACTGAAACTCAATCATGAACAACTTTGTAACTGTATCTCATGATAATTTAATTAAGAAATTTATTTCTTAAAGAATTCTTCTATAGAGAATCCCTGGTAATCATATTGATCTTCATAAATTAATTGATTCATTGTGAAGAATACTTGTAGTAAAGACTCAGGTACTTCATACAATAAGATGGTCTCAGAAGCATCAGAGGGTTATACAATTCTCTAAACTGTAAACAGTGGTGTTGTTCCATGTGTCTTTTACAGTAAATTATTTCACTGAACTAGCATAGATGATACAAGTTAAATGTGAAAAGTACACTACAAAAATAACATCTGAGGTTATGAGGTTTTGTAAGCACTAGGGTGAAAAAAACCTTACAATCAATTTCTCAGACCATAATTGTAGATATTAATACAAACATAAACTTTAGATTCTGAAAAATGAAGTGTTTTGTTTTATGACATCATTGCATTGCAGACCTCATTATTATGTTGACTGAAATTCTATCATTGCTTTAAAAAGCACTCTTTATGAGATCACTTTGTCTCTTTAGAATCTAAACCTAGGTAATAATTGTTTTCAATTTCCAGTTGTTTGTAAATTGCCATTGAAAAAATTTAATCAAAAAACCTTATGATTTTAATAAAAATGTTAACACCCTGATTTCATTTTAGCAATTTACTAGTAGTGAGCATAAATGATGACATACAAATGTGTATTTATTACCATACTTAGAAATTAATATTATTTTAGATAATCTTTTCAGGAAGAATATAAACTTGAAACATAATGTAAACTCATTACCTAAAATGTCATGATAATAATTAGCTTCTTGAAACTATAGGAAATTGTAGGGCATAATCTATTACAAATTTTAAAATAAAAGGTAATTTTTTATGAAAGTCTTCCTTTTGAAAGATAAACTTTTTTATTTTTTTGTTTTGTTTTGTTTTGGGGCCACACCCAGCGTGTTCAGGAGTTACTCCTAGCTATCTGCTCAGAAATAGCTCCTGGCAGGCACTTGGGACCATTATGGGATGCCAAGATTCCAACCAACCTTCTTAGGTCCTGGATCAGCTGCTTGCAAGGCAAGCACTGCTGTGCTATCTCTCTGGCCCCGAAAGATCTATTTTTCTATCTGATCATGCATGCCTACTGATCTTTTATATCAAAATTGATTTTTTTTGTTATGGCTACTACGGTAATGAATTGACAAAATACTTAAAATTTAAATATGATTTAATATTAGCATAGGAATACCAGAGAGATCACACATGAAGTAATAATCTTGCCTTGATCCTAATTCAATCACAGCACCACACATGGTCCTTAAGTGTCACCAGAAGTGTGACCCTGAGCACAGAATTAAGAGTAAGCACTGAACACCACCAGATCAAGCCACTTAAAAATCTCCCCAAAGCAAGCCAGCAAGGTGGGTCCTTTGGAGGAGCTTATGGGGTACCCTAGCCTTTCCCCCACTCCCAAGCCGGCTCCAGAGGGAGGCTTAGGGTTCGGGCTTTGAACTTCCGGCCTTCCGGCTTGGGAAGGATCTCCTTCCTTCCTGGGAGCCGGGATTCTCTGCCTGCATGGATTTCGGCAGACCTCCATTGTGCTAAAGGCCTTTTTTACACCTGAAGGAGCTTAACTGGGGGTGGCAGATAGTTGCTCTGCTGTACTCAGCAGTCACTGGTAATTTCATACCAGTCTACATGTTCCAAACCGCGCGGGGGCTAGTGCTCCCGCGTGCACAATATATATTAATAGTACTCTATATCCTTAAGATATGTTTTTATGTATGAAGAATGTCTATTTTGTATTCTTCTCTTTATCACACCCCTACAAAACTCATTTTTACTCTTTAACTCTCTCACCCCGAACCATCATTACCTCACATTTACCCTTTTTAACTTTAGTACTGCGCCATCCAAAATCACAGACCTACGTGGCGCACTGGATTTAATACCCACCCAACTATTTCAAAAGAATAAAACAGACAAGTATGCCCTTTGAATATTTTATATCTATTTTCTTTGACAGCTATATCTCTTACTAAATAGCCTCTTATATAGTGACGATTTCCCCTACTTTTTATCTTTTCTTCTCTTTGTGAACTGATCAATAAAGAATTTGGTGAAAGATTCCATCAGTTTATCACTTCAGTATGAACCAAGTCACGGGTATTGTTGGACCTGTTCTTGCAGCCCCCATATGTACCAATAATGCCACGTGGCATTCCTTGTTTGCATAAACACATTAAAATGGTGAAATCCTATACATACAAATAAGTTCTTATCTAATAGAGATGGGAATACACAAAACTTGTAGTGCAATTGGACCGTACACCCCTGAACTAGGGAAGCCACCTACGAAACATCCAACATTGTCTATAACATCACCTGGAAGCAATCCTCTACCAGGGAAGACCCTACCGCTGCTCTGACATCAACCTACTCAAGAGAGACTTCCCTTAACACTGAGAAGACTTAACAACAATAATGTCCTGCTTACTGGACAGGGCTCTCTGCATTGCCCTTTAATTGTGAGGTGAAACTAGAGGACGCTTGACACCAGCCTGACTTCAATGTAGGAAATGCAGATTCCAGAATCTTTTGCCAACAACAGAGACTGTTTGAAAAATAAAACTGTATTGGCACTACAGAAAAGGACTTGGATTAGACAAACTACTTTGCCGGAGCCTAGAGCTGGTCTTATGCCAGGAAACTTCAGGGGTAGGGTCTCCTTGTATTTAGGCCAAGGCTTTTTCTTTCCATGTCACCCATATTTTGGTGGACCTATGGAAACAATAATTGCCACTCTAACACCGTTTTTACTTTGTTCCTTTGACTCTAAACCTTAAAAAAGAAAAAAAAACTACTTAAACTTCTGAGGTTAACATAACCTAATATGCATATGCATGGAAATGTAAAAAATATTATGCCTTCAATGTTTAAGGAGTTACACAAATATCATGGCTTTAAATTGCTTTGTGTACCACTAAGAAATGTTATAATGTACATCTGGAGACTTGAGGGACAAAGTAATTGTACATGGGTTCTGTTTTATTTTTTTCTTGAACAAACGGAAACACTTCCAAATAGCTTTTATGAAGCCAAAATCACCTTAATAACTAAACCAGGCAGAGATGCTACGAAAAAAGAAAATTACAGATCAATATCGCTGATGAATGCAGATGCAAAGATCTTCAACAAAAATCCTGGCAAATAGGATTCAATGCCTCATTAAGATTATCCACTACGATCAAGTAGGTTTCATCCCAGGAATGCAAGGATGGTTTAACATCCATAAATCTATCAACATAATACACAACATCAACAACAAGAAAAATAAAAATCACATGATCATATCAATAGATGCAGAGAAAGCATTTGATAAGGTCCAACACCCATTCTTGATCAAAACTCTCAGCAAGATGGGAATGGAAGGAACCTTTCTCAATATAATTAAGGCCATCTACCACGAGCCAGTGGCAAATATTATCCTCAATGAGAAAAACTAAAAGCCTTCCCTCTAAATTCTGGCACAAGACAAGGCTGTCCTCTCTCACCACTCCTATTGAACATAGCACTGGAAGTACTCTCTATAGTGATTAGGCAAGAAATAGATATCAAGGGAATCCAGATAGGAAAGAAAGAAGTCAAGCTCTCACTGTTTGCAGATGACATGATACTCTACTTAGAAAACCCTAAAGACTCTACCAAAAAGCTTCTAGAAACAATAGACTCATATAGCAAGGTGGCAGGCTACAAAATAAACACACAAAAATTAATGGCCTTTCTATACACCAATAGTAATAAGGAAGAAATGGACATTAAGAAAAGAACCCCATTCACAATAGTGACACACAAACTCAAATATCTTGGAATCAACTTGACTAAAAATGTGTAGGACCTATATAAAGAAAACTATAAAACTCTGCTCCAAGAAATAAGAGAGGACACGTGGAAATGGAAACACATACCCTGCTCATGGATTGGCAGGATTAACATCATCAAAATGGCAATACTCCCCAAGGTATTATACAGATTTAATGCGATCCCTCTAAAGATACCCATGACATACTTCAAAGAAGTGGATCAGGCACTTTTGAAATTCGTTTGGAACAATAAACACCCTATAATAGCTAAAGCAATCATTGGGAAATAGAATATGGGAGGAATTACTTTCCCCAACTTTAAACTTTACTACAAAGCAATAGTTATCAAAACAGCATGGTATTGGAATAAGGACAGGCCCTCAGATCAGTGGAATAGGCTTGAATACTCAGAAAATATTCCTCCGACATACAATCACCTAATTTTTTATAAAGGAGCAAGAAATCCTAAATGGAGCAAAGAAAGCCTCTTCAACAAGTGGTGTTGGCACAACTGGCTAGCCACTTGCAAAAAATTGAACTTAGACCCCCAGCTAACATCATGTACAAAGGTAAAATCCAAATGGATTGAAGACCTCGATATCAGACCCGAAACCATAAGATATATAGAACAACACATAGGCAAAACACTCCAGGACATTGAGACTACAGGCATATTAAAGGAGGAAACTGCACTCTCCAAGCAAGTAAAATCAGAGATTAACAGATGGGAATATATTAAACTGAGAAGCTTCTGCACCTCAAAGAAAATAGCGCCAGGGATACAAGAGCCACCCACTGAGTGGGAGAAATTATTCACCCAATACCCATCAGATAAGGGGCTAATCTCCAAAATATACAAGGCACTGACAGAAATTTACAAGAAAAAACATCTAATCCCATCAAAAAATGGAGAAAAGAAATGGACAGACACTTTGACAAAGAAGAAATACAAATGGCCAAAAGACACATGAAAAAATGCTCCTCATCACTAATCATCAGAGAGATGCAAATCAAATCAACTATGAAGTACCACCTCACACCACAGAGAATGGCACACATCACAAAGAATGAGAATAAACAGTGTTGGCGGGGATGTGGAGAGAAAGGAACTCTTATCCACTGCTGGTGGGAATGCCGTCTAGTTCAACCTTTATGGAAAGCGATATGGAGATTCCTCCAAAAACTAGAAATCGAGCTCCCATACGATCCAGCTATACCACTCCTAGGAATATACCCTAGGAACACAAAAATACAATACAAAAACCCCTTCCTTACACCTATATTCATTGCAGCACTATTTACCATAGCAAGACTCTGGAAACAACCCAGATGCCCTTCAACAGACGAATGGCTAAAGAAACTGTGGTACATATACACAATGGAATATTATGCAGCTGTCAGAAGAGATGAAGTCATGAAATTTTCCTATACCTGGATGTATATGGAATCTATTATGCTGAGTAAAATAAGTCAGAGAGAGAAAAACGCAGAATGGTCTCACTCATCTTTGGGTTTTAAGAAAAATGAAAGACATTCTTGCAATAATAATTTTCAGACACAAAAGAGAAAAGAGCTGGAAGTTACAGCTCACCTCAGGAAGCTCACCACAAAGAGTTATGAGTTTAGTTAGAGAAATAACTACATTTTGAACTGTCCTAATAATGAGATGTATGAGGGAAATGGAAAGCCTGTCTAGAGTACAGGCGGGGGTGGGTGGGGAGGAGGGAGATTTGGGACATTGGTGATGGGAATGTTGCACTGGTGATGGGTGGTGTTCTTTACATGACTGAAACCCAAACACAATCATGTATGTAATCAAGGTGTTTAAACAAAATATAAAAAAGGAGTATTTTAGGGACCAGAGAGATAGCACAGCGGTGCTAGCCTTGCAAGCAGTCGATCCAGGACCTAAGGTGGTTGGTTCGAATCCTGGTGTCCCATATTGTCCCTCGTGCCTGCCAGGAGCTATTTCTGAGCAGACAGCCAGGAGTAACCTCTGAGCACCACCGGGTATGGCCCAAAAACCAAAAAAAAAAAAAAAAAAAAAAAGGAGTATTTTAAATGTTAAATAAATACTTAGAAAAGAAAATTCACTATCAGGAATGTAAAAGAGAACACCCATTTATATGTATCTCTTCACACATTTCCATGTTTAGTGTCTCTCAGGAATAGAAAAGATGTTTCTTTTTTCTTTTCTTTTTTTTTTTGGAAGTATATCACATAGAGCCAACATCAATATCCAGTTCCCAATGAGGAAGAAAATAAAGGCAGCTGATAAGATTATCATTATTTAAAATTGCTCTGAAAATTCTGGACAATACCATAGATAGGAAGCAAATTATACATAACAATTGGAAGAGGAAATATATTTGTCATATTGTAGATTACAATGTTAGACAATATAAAAGTGTGCACTGGATAAACTAGAAAAAATGTACAGTGGGTAGGCATGCATTTGC
The DNA here is from genome assembly GCF_024139225.1 of Suncus etruscus. Lineage (NCBI taxonomy): Eukaryota > Metazoa > Chordata > Mammalia > Eulipotyphla > Soricidae > Suncus > Suncus etruscus. The sequence continues at coordinate 15,942,244 of NC_064858.1, forward strand.
CTTGCAAACAGCTATATGGTCCCCCAAGTCCACCAGGAGTAATTTCTGTGTGTAGAACCAGGAGTAATTCTAGAAAAGATGCACATTCATTGAAAAAATTTAAAACTCTAAGATTGTATATGGGTCTATGTATATGATGTAAATATTAAAAGAAAGTTCTAAATTGGGAAATATTGAACTAAAACAGAGGGAAACTAGGAAGTAGAAAGTGGTTTGAAAGAACATTCATCTTACTAGTTATGTTCAAGTATTAATCTGAGGAAGGAATTAATAAATATCTAGTAAATATTTTATATTTTATAATTTCATATAAAACAATTATCAATATGGTCCTACCCACTTTCCTTAATATCTAATAACCAAAATTTCTGGAAACTTTGATTTAAAACAAAGATTCAATTTTCAAATTGAAGAGGGGGATCCTATCTGCCACACAGAAAATATACCTAGATCCCAATCTTCTCATTGTCTATCAAGTCTTAAAATATAAGACAGAAGTCTGTATATAAAGCACACATACATTAAGTTCTAAATTTGACCATTTAGAAATGTAACTCTCCACATCACCCTCCCACCCGCATATACTGTGTCTATAAACTGTCTGGTCTGGGGCGCTGAGACAGCTGCATGTCTTCTTCCTGAAACATTCCCTTTTCTGCAAAAGTCTCAGCCTGGAAAAAGCAATAAACAAAGTCCAGGCATTGCCAGGGGGGAACAGTGGATGACAAATTTTATTTCCAATATGTGAGATCATAGAGCTTTTTCCTTTGACTTGTTTTACAGTTAATCAATTCACCTTGAAATAATGGGTTATGCAGAAGGGAAGATACAAAGTCCAATCTATCAATCCATTTAAATAGGAAAGCGGTCATATTTGGAGTCTTTAGAAAGCTGTGTAGCCTTATATAGAGTGGGGAAATATGTACCATTGTAAATAGATAATATTATATATATGTTATATATTATATATAATAACACTTAAAGACTATCTATGGTAGATATTCAGCACCATATATGGTCCTAAGATCTCTTTAGGAGTAATCCCTAAGAGAGAAAAGTGAAGATTAAGTCCTGAGCAACATCAGAAGCGGCCAAAAATACTCTTAAAAGTTGCATGTTCTAAATTGAATATTAACAAGTACAATAAAATGATGTGTACACATTACTTTGTATACATTTCACTGTATTAAATGAATATATCAAAGTATTCACAAAATTTTGTTAATATCCCAAATACAAATTGTAACGGGTGTTCACAATTAATACATAATGGCTAACAGCACATAACATAGGCATGAACAGCATACATTATAATTATCCACCTAGAAGCATTTCAAACCATCGAATAAGTAAAGTATGATTTTATAAATCCAAGCTGAGAAGTCAGAGCAATAGTAGTACAACAGGTAGGGCATTTGCGTTCCAAGCTACCAGCCTGGATCCCTGGTCATCCATCTGATCCCCAGAGTCTGCTAGGAGTGATCCTTGAGCACAGAGACAGTAAGAAGGCCTGAGCACAGTCAAGTATGGCCCCAAAAGAAAAATAATAATAAAATAAAATCCAAGTTAAGACTAAAGAAAAACAGAAGTTCTTAGGGTAAAAAAAATATGAGGGAACCTGCACTATCCAGGTTCCTGTCTCTTTCTAGCTGCGGACCAGATTAAAACTTTTAATATTTTGGGCCCTGAGAGATAGCACAGCGGCGTTTGCCATGCAAGCAGCCAATCCAAGACCAAAGGTGGTTGGTTCGAATCCCGGTGTCCCATATGGTCCCCCGTGTCTGCCAGGAGCTATTTCTGAGCAGGCAGCCAGGAGTAACCCCTGAGCATCGCTGGGTGTGGCCCAAAAACCAAAAACCAAAAACAAAAACAAAACAAAACAAAAAAAACCTTTTAATATTTTTCTCATCAGCACCAACAAAAATTCATTACTGCCACACACTATTTTATAAGCTTTATATATATTAACTTATCTAAAGAAATGTCATGACTAGAAATAGCATGAATTCTAAATTAATAACAAGTAAAATACTTTTGAAAACCATAATTTAAAAGTCCCACTTAGACATGGCCTCTGGTGAGATCTCTAGAGGTATACCAGCAAGTCACAGAACATATATATTAAAGTCCTGGGTGATATTTTTCCCTAAATTTATAACAATTACCCTTTTGCTAATTTCCATTCCTCTCTTAGCAGTTTGGCAGGCAGTAGAGTTCAAATATATTGATCAAGGCATAATATGATTGACAGACTTCATAAGGAAAAGGAAACATTTTCATTTCTGCATTACTACTCAAATGTCCAAAATAGAAATGGGGCCGGAGAGATAGCATGGAGGTAAGGCTTTTGCCTTGAATGCAGAAGGATGGTGGTTCGAATCCCAGCATACAATATGGTCCCCTGGGCCTGTCAGGAGCGATTTCTGAGCATAGAGCCTGGAGTAACCCCTAAGCACCTGTCGGGTGTGACCCAAAAACATCAACAACAAAAAAATGGAAATGAAAATGGAAAATGAGTTTATGATAGTCTGGCTGTACTCAACAAGTTAATATATTTATATTTACTTGGTCTATGGTCTATATAGACCAAGTAAGAGGGATTTACTCAACACATTATCTAGTATCTAGCTACAGATGATTTACTGCTGCACACTGAAATGTAGTTGAAGTACAAGATAGATAGTAATATTATATTGTAGTATATATCCTGTTCACATCAGGCCTTCATAATAAAATGTGAAAGGCAATCTACTGAACCTATCTTAAATCTGCCATCTCAGTTGTTGATTGTAAAATAAAATGACCAAAATACAGATTATCTCTATGCTCCTATCCATAGAGAAAGTGGTATGCAATGAACATCCTATTTTTGAAGTATTTATATTCAATAAAAAAGAAACATGGGGAGTCTAGCAGGAGGAGGTTTGGCAAGCCCACGCCATGCCGGAGGCCTGCTTGGCCAGGCCTAGGGGGGGTGCGGGACTTGGGTAACCCCAGCACCCCTCTGCCGCCTTGCTCCAGATCTCCAGGGCTTCCCTGGGCCACACGCCTGGGCAAGCCGGTGAGTTGGATCCCTTGGTGGAGCTTGAAGGTACCCTAGGCCTTCCCCCACTATCCATGCGGCTCCTTAGGGAGGGTCTGGGTGGGGCTCTGAACTTCTAGTCTCCCAGCTTCTTGAAGGATCTCTCCTTCCTGGGAGCTGGGAGTCTAGCAGGAGGAGGTTTGGCAAGCCCACGCCATGCCGGAGGCCTGCTTGGCCAGGCCTAGGGGGGGTGCGGGACTTGGGTAACCCCAGCACCCCTCTGCCGCCTTGCTCCAGATCTCCAGGGCTTCCCCGGGCCACGCGCCTGAGCAAGCCGGTGAGTTGGGTCCCTTGGTGGAGCTTGAAGGTACCCTAGGCCTTCCCCCACTATCCATGCGGCTCCTTAGGGAGGGTCTGGGTGGGGCTCTGAACCTCTGGTCTCCCAGCTTCTTGAAGGATCTCTCCTTCCTGGGAGCTGGGAGTCTAGCAGGAGGAGGTTTGGCTGGCACTGGTAATCTCTGTCCAGTCTACATTCTCAAAATCGCGCTGGGGCTATCGCCCCCGCGCGCACAAGAAACATTAATAGTACTCTCACAAGAAACATTAATAGTACTCACTATCATTGAATTATGTTTTTATGTATGCAGAATGTCCATTTTGTACTCTGCCCTTTTGCATACCCCTTCATAAGTTCATATTTCTCTTTAACTTCTTTATCTCCTATCATCATTACTCCATTTTTACCCTTTCTAACTTAAGTACTGTTGAGTCCTAATTCACAGACCAAAGTGGTGCCCTAGAGTTAACACCCACCCAACTATTTTAAAAGGCATAAAAATGACGCATATCTTTTCAACATTTTATGGGTGTTTTCTTTGACGGCTATAACTTTTGCTAAATACTTTCTTATACAGTGATGATCCCCCCCCATGTTTTTTATCTTCTCTTTGTGAACTGCTCAATATGGAATTTGGTGTGAAAGAATCCCTCAGTTTAATACTTATGTTTGAACCAAGTCATGGGTCTTGTTGGTAATGTTCTTATGCCCCCATATATCTGATAGCACCACGTGGCTTTATTACTTGTTTGCGTAGGCACACTAACATGGGAAAATACTATACATACCAATAAGTTCTTATCTAATAGAAATGGGAACACACAAATCTTGTAGTGCAATGAGACCTTACACCCTGAACATTGACATAAAGACCTGGCACAGGCCTCAGAAGAATGGGCATTCTCCATTTACCCTTTGATCTACAGAAGACATTTACAAAACATCCAAGGTTGTATATAACATCACCCGGAGGCATTCCTGTACCAGGGACGACCCTACAGCTGCTCTGACATGGATCTACTCAAAAGAGACATCCCTTAACACTGAGAAGACAACAAGAACAATGACCTGCTTACTGGACAGGGCTTGCTGTATTGCCCCTTAATTGTGAGGTTTGTCTATAACATCACCTGGAAGCAATCCTCTACCACGGAAGACCCTACCACTGCTCAGACATCGTCCTGCTCAAAAGAGACTTCCCTTAACACTGAGAAGACTTAACAACAACAACCTGCTTACAGGACAGGGCTTCCTGCATTCCCCTTTCATGGTGAGGTGAAACGAGAAGGCACTCCACATCATGACTTCAATGTAGGACATGCAGATTCCAGAATCTTTAATACAGAAACATGAGACCGACAACAGAGACTGTGTGATAAGTGTGTTGGCGCTACGGACAATGTCTTGGAGCGAACGATAACTTTCCTGAGGCCTAGAGCTGGTCTTATGCCAGGAAACTTCAGGGGTAGGATCTCTTTGTATTTAGGCCAAGGCTATTCCTTTCCATGCCTCTCATATTTTGGTGGGCCTATGCAAACAACAATTGCCACTCTAACACCGTTTTTACTGTGCTCCTTTGACTCTAATCCTTAAAACACACCCACTTAAAATTTGAGGTTAACTTAAGCTAATATGCATGTACATGGAAATGTAAAAAATACTATGCCTCTAATGTTTAAGGAGTTACGTAAGTTTGATGGCTTTAGATTGCCTTGTGTGCTGTTAAGAAATATTATAATGTGCTACAATCTGGGGACTTGAGGGACAAAGTAATTGCACATGGATTCTGTTTTATTTATCTTAACTTTCTTTGGTGAAAGTTCAAAGTTAAGATATCAGCAAGGGGACTTCTGATAATTATGTTATGGGTGATTGTCCTTCCACTGTAACTTTACCTTATCCTCTTTCTTTGCATCTTTTGTTCTCATAATTCATAATAAAAAATTATTAAACTAAAAAAAAAAAGAAACATAAGTTAAATTATAAACCTTCATGTTATGTGGAATGAATAAAGATCACATAATACCTTACTAAGTATATTTGTTTTTAAATATTATAGACTATATTATACTTTTATCCAGTGAACCTTTTACTACTGATAAGAAAATATAGAAATAATAGAAAAAAATTAATTTTGTAACTTAGAAATTTCACATGCTAAATTTCTGCTGACAACAATTTTAATACATTTTTTTATTTCACACAAGAAATCACATATTCCTTCAAGCTTTAATTATTTTCAATAATTTTTGAGGGTGCTATGGACATAAACTTACACAAACTAGTTAACATAAAGTAGAAATAAATATCTAGCAATACTTTTTGGGTTTACAATCAAATGTAAGAACATTAATGGCCAAGTTTCCTGTAAAAGGGATTTCTTTGAGTGTACAAGGCAGAATGTAAGGATGTACATGGCATAAATGTAGAAAGTCTTGTGTAAATTACCCTCTCTTCTAAAGGCATCTACTTAACATAGACTCGGTAAAAAGATTAAATAACCCTTGGAAAGAAAAATAATTCTCCTTACTATATTTCTCTGTATTTTCCTGATTCCTGACACAACTCTCCCTCTGAGTAACTTCATTTAGCATAATATTCTAGATTCTTCCATGTATAGAAAATTACGTGAGTTTATCTTTTTTGAAGTCCAATAATATTCCATCATGTATCCATACCATATTTTCTTAATTCATTTATCTTTTCTTTATTTGTTTTTTTGGCCACACCTGGTTACTCCTGGCTATGCTCTCAGAAATTGCTGCTGGCTTGGGAGACCATATGTGATGCTGGGGGATTGAATCTTGGTCCATCCTAGGTTAGCGCAACAAGGCAGATGCCTTACGGCTCATGCCACCGCTCCGGCCCCCTATTTATCTTTTCTTGAGCACTTAAACTGTTTCCAGATTTTTTACTTTTATGAAAAATGCTACCATAAACATAGGGATGCAATTGGGGGGGGATTGTGTTTTTCTTAAGGTTTGAGGTTTACTGTAGTATTCGATTGTCAACAATTCATTATGAAATCTTCTTAAATTCCTGGTTTCCCAACCCTGCCAATAATAAGCTATGTGCCACTTAGAATTCTAATTCTGAGGTTGCCTCATTTTTCCTAAGCATATCATGACAGGCTATCTTTGAAGTTATATTTCTTATTTTCTTTAATAAATAATATCTACCATTAATATCACCAAGAGGAAATAAAAACAAAATTAGGTTTTGTTTTCTCAGTCTCAAAATATTACCTTAGAGGTCCAGTAATAACTCAGTCAAGTACCTGCCTAGCAGACTTGAAGTTTTGAATTCAATTCCCATTGCTACTCCGCATGCCAAATATAATCCAGGGGCAATTATTATTTGGGATTCCCAGCACAATAGTAAAAATTAAGTAAAATGTGAAGCTCCAGCCACTCTACAAGGTGTGTTTGAGCACTAGCACTAAAATGAAAGATCCCATGAGGACCACAACTGAAAAAAAAGCATGCAATCACTGCAACCTTTTGACTTCAAAACATACACAACTTTTTGTTGCATGTGACTCCAGTTATCACAACTATCACTAAGGGAAGGTGTGAAAGGTTATGTTAATCGATAATACATAATATTTTATGAAGATACTTGTCTTTTTATCAGTGACAGAGAAATCCCAATTCTGTCCATTAAAATGCAGGCAAATGTCTTTTTCAATTATATAAAACTGTTCATTTCTTTTTTTCCCACTTATATTTCCTTTTTTAACATGAGAGTTCCCTTAATAAATGATGATCTAGAAAATGATGCTACGGTTTTAAGATAGAAGTAAAAAAAAATCTTTTTTTCCCATTTCCTTATTAAACTGACAATACCATCTCTTTTAGAAGTGGTTAAAAGCCAGCATTTTGCTTATAGGTCGAAGAAGAGAATCAGTGAGAGTAGAAGTGAGAGCTCCATTTATTCATCCAAATTACTGATGGAATAGAATGATTCATTTCAGGGGTCTAGTTACAAATGTCATAACTGACAGTGGATTCAGCTTTTATCTAAAAAGATTTGCAATTGAGCTCTATTGAAATAGGTGGTAGTCATCTGTTTCTTTCATTCATTGTACCCTATTTATCCCTGTATTTCTTTTACAACTCTATACTTAAAAATAGAGATAATTGTCATCATTTCCAGACTGTGTCATGTCATCTTTTTGGACAGAGCTTAATCACATGATATACTCCATAAATCTTCCTTCATAAATCAATGCCTCCTTTCCATTAATCATTTTGTAATTAACCTCTGGGTTTCCTCCAAGACTGTCAACAATGTTTATTTAGGTGCTCAAAGCTGAATACAGTTGTCTCAGGATAATTTAGCCATTCTGTATGAAAGGCCATAGCTCTCTTTACCTCAGTGCTCTAAAACCATCTCAAGCTGACATCCTCCTTTCATTTTAATATTTACTGTAAATTTGCCCAAATTTCACCTACTCTTTCTTTATTCTCAAGTTGCTTCAAGCAATCTTGTGCCTTGGATTCTCTTCTTCACTAATTGCCTTTAATGTGAATTTGGCCAGATATTCATTTGCATTTTCTGAGAACAATTCCATTTATTTTCATTCCATATTTCTAACTTGTTTTGGTGTTTCTCTCTAGCACTGGTGTTCATATCCATTTATTAAGACATATAACACTTCCTAGTTTTATCTTTTCATCAATATTTTGTTCATTCCTTCTTTCTAATTAGTGATGAGAATATAAAGCATAAACTTTGGTGATCCACTATAAGACAGGTTCTCACATTACACAATGCCACTGCTGTTATAATTTATATATAATCTACTAGTCTTTTTCAGTCTTCATGGATGCAGTATAATCAATGCTATATGAAATTTCTGACCAGATCTGTTCAGTTCTGAGTACAATACAAATGATCTTTTATTTTCACCATTGATCTGATTTTTCTATTGATATGCCTCTGTAAAATCTGACTTTCAAGGGGGGTTGGATTGGTGAGTTGTTTTTGGTCTTAATTCAAAGGTTTTTTATTTAAAACTCTTCTTTTATTTATTTATTTATTTTGGTTTTGGGGCCACACCCAGTGGTATTCAAGGGCTCTGTGCTCAGAAATTGCCCCTGGCAGAATCATATGGGATGCTGGGGATTGAACCCAAGTCGGTCTTAGGTTGGCAGTGTGCAAGACAAACATTTTACTGCTGTGCTATTATTCCGGCCCCTAAAATTCATTTTGGGTTAAAATTTTGAGCATACCTCTATCAGGTGATGTTATTACTTAATATAATGTATTTAACTGTTTTCAATATATATTAGGAGATATAACAAATACCAGGAATAGCTCAAAAATGTGTAGTAAGTAGAAGTACATTTTAAATGCTCTGATAGTGTACATGGTCTTGAGGTCTGACATCTCTTTCAACTGACAGATCAGAGAGAGCCCTGGTAAAGCTGCTGAAATGAAATTTAATTTTGTGGTTGTTCTTAATGCTTCTCTACAACAAATTCCACTTCTAAGGCTTATAGCACTCTAATATCCCTAATTTGATCTCTATACAGTAATAAAATTGAAAATCTTTATGGACAAATAATATTATAATGAAGTGTCAACAGCCATGTGCTTCATCTCTGGGAGAAATTAATATTCTTTTTTTTTTTTTTTTAGTTAGATCCATTTATTTTATGCTTAGTTTATTCCCGTGCCATAAGTTTTTGCTTCTTCAGTTTCTTCTGTGAGATCTTTTTCTTCTGTGCAACTTCCTCTTCAGGTTTAGGAACTATCTGCTCTTTCTCAGTCAGAATCATCTCAATGTGGCAGGGAGAACTCATGTATGGGTTAATACGCCCATGAGCCCTGTAAGTTCTGCGGCGCATCTTGGGTGCTTTGTTCACTTGAATATGCTCAATGACCAGGGAATCAACATCTAAACCCTTAAGTTCAGCATTGCTCTCTGCATTTTTAAGCATGTGCAATAAAAATTCAGCACTTTTTTTGGGCCAACGACCCTGTGTCCAACCCCACTGTTTGGCCTGGGCACACCTGCCAACACCACCATTGTAACGCCGGAAGGGCACACACTGCTTTTGCAGGGTGACGTCTTTCAGATACTTAGTGGCTTTTCAGATACTTAGGCCTTTGATGGCCTGAGCCGTTTCCCGAGTGTTCTTGAAATGAACGCGAAGGTTCGAGCCTCTGGACTTGCATGATTTGGTCGGGTTTTCGGGGTCCAGAGAATAGCGCACCATCTCGGCGGGATCACCTACAGCCGCTGGCGGAAGAGAGAAATTAATATTCTTACAGTATTTTTTGTACTAAGTTCCCCTTACTCCCAAGCAAGAATTAATTGAACTTCTGGGATAAGTGGACTTCTAACTTGAAAGCCCTGATTAGATCATGAGGAAGAAATAAGATAATTGGTCTACATGTATAAAATGAATCTAATATTTTTAGAGTAAAGCGAAAACATTTAGCATTTAGCCATAAGTCTTCTAGCTATAAGTATATGGGTAAGAATTTTATTCTTCCCACCTTCTACTCATTTTTTACTTTTTCAGTAACTGGAAAGAAATCAGGGCCTCACATATATGAAGTGTAGCTGACCCACATCTTTGGATAACCTTTAATTCCTCCCTCTCTGAATCAGAATGAGGGTTGTCATTTCTCATACAGTAAGGTTGAAATGACTCTGAGACAACCAATCCTCATGTGCAAGTTTGAACATCTATACTTCCTTAATACATATAATAATTACTAATTTGCATATCTGACCTACCTTCTAATATATACCTATTTTGTTACTAATGTACTTTAACCTTATCACTTTCTGGGGTTTTTATTTTTACTCTTTGTCACAGAGTTCTTCACATCACTTCTTGCCATTTTTTTGAGCATCTTTTTAGAACTTCAAAGCTATGTGCATCTAATAACAATATGGAGAACCAGTAGCTAACATAAATTAAAACTATAATACATGTGACAAAGTCCATCTATTAAAATGTGTGTGTGCTACCCAAAATAAAGCCCAAATTCAAGAGTCTATTTACACTTCATATATTCTAAAAATGATTTTAGTTGTCTTCCAATATTAAACTAGGCCAGGAAATTTGAAATGAAGCAGAGTCAGCATTCTGAGAGGTATCAACAGTGTAATCTACAGAAGAACTCAGAAAAAAAATATTGCAGAGTGAATCACTAAATTTAGGAAAAATAGCAATATTTATATCTTAAATGGCTAATGCCACCACTGTGCTCTTAGTATATAAAGCATAATAATAATATGTCCATTATATTTCTCTTATTTCTTGTGAATCCATAATATGTTGTAGATTGCCTTCCATCTAAAATATTTGTGTGTGTGTGTGTGTGTGTGTGTGTGTGTTTTAGGCCACACCCAGCGGTGTTCAGGGGTTACTCCTGGCTCTGTGCTCAGAAATTGCTCCTACCAGGCTCAGGGGACCATATAGAATGCAGGGAATCAAACCCAGGTCTTTCCCGGGTTGGCCATGTGTAAGGCAATGCCTACCACTGTGCTATCTCTTCAGCCCCCACCTAAAATACTTTTTAAATTTTTGTTGGTTAAGAGATTTTTAATTTTTAAATGTCTTTTAATGAGTTATTATAAGTTACAACAGTATTAATGTTCATTTTAGGCATGCAATGTTACTGCACCACACCCACTACTAGATTACCTATAAAAATGTTTGTTTTTTAATTTGGGGGGGATTTGAGAGCCACACCCAGCAGCTGGACTCTGCATTCAAGAATCACTCCTGGGGCCCGGAGAGATAGCACAGCGGTGTTTGCCTTGCAAGCAGCCGATCCAGGACCAAAGGTGGTTGGTTCGAATCCCGGTGTCCCATATGGTCCCCCGTGCCTGCCAGGAGCTATTTCTGAGCAGACAGCCAGGAGTAACCCCTGAGCACCACCGGGTGTGGCCCAAAAACCAAAAAAAAAAAAAAAAAAAAAAGAATCACTCCTGGTGGGTTCAGGGCACAATAATGGGGTGCCAGAAATTGAACCCAAGATGACCCCGCATTGCAAAGGGAAATGCCCTATGCACTGTACTGTCTGCTCCACAATCTATTTAGTGTATATTAAATAGTATATTAAAAATTAAATACTGATTTAATAGTGTATTTAAATACACTCTAAGTTCTGTAGAGCATCGTGCGGTGTAAAGTTTGTCAGAGGGAAAGACACTAACAAAATTATCTCACTGTGGAATATAAAGAAACGTAATGGTGGGGGAAAGAAACACCCAAATACAATGGAAACAAAAAACACAAGAGCTGGTATTTAGTAGGAAACTTGCCCTTTGGGGGATAAGAGCTAAGACTGTGTGACTCCCTTATCCATCATACTATCTTCCCAACTCTCTATTTCTTTATACCGTTCCTCCCTATTTGTTGCAATTATGATGAGGTTACATACATACGTGTTGTAGTACTTGCACACATTTTGGTGCAGTACTCTGAGAGTTGTCCAACTGGTCTTGGTACTCACACACTTTTAGCTGCGGTGCTCCCTGGGAATCTTACACTTCAGTTGTGATGTTCACAAATGTGAGCTTTGTATACTTTGCCATTGCCCTGAGAATCACAGATAGCAGAGACACCTAGATCCTGTTCAGAGCATGTGGAATGATCATCAAACCCGGAGTCTTGAATTTGCAAGCCCAGTGCATAATCACCAAGCCACAACCCGAGTGTCTGACTTCCATATCTTCTGCTGGGCAAACCGTGGACGACGTCGGGCAGGTCCTCCGCTGACTTCTCCTTAGCCATGTCATCCTTTTTTCTTTCTTCCTAAATCAGACAATCCAGAGCCCTGCTCTGATGTTTGATGTTTGATGTAGGACCAACCCACATTAGCTGGTGCTCACCTGGACTCTTGGCTCTACTCTCTGGCTGCCTGGGTGTTGATGCTGGGTTGGAAGGCGAACTGTGACTGATTTTCAGCGCCTTCCTCGCTGGCTATGGCCCTATACCTTTCCTCTTTCGCTTCAGCAGAGGCAGAAACCTGGCATAAAGAAACTTGGGAGCTGAAATTATGAGTCCACGGGGCCCTGGACTTGGGCACTAGGAATTAGGGGCAGCGCAGTCGTGTGACTTGGGCGTGTCCTGAGAATGGACAGACGTCACAGACGATGCAGATAGACTTGGTTCTGTTACCCGTGGAGACGAGACGCCCCCAGGAGTTAGTGCCCAGGTGGTTCGTGGCGATTGGGGGTGGGGGCAGAGAGGCGGTTGCTTCTTGACAGTCCAACGGGCAATGTGATTCCCTTGCCAGGATCCCCCAGCAGCCCACAGAGCCCCCAAGCTCTAGGAAGGGAATATCATCTTTGACGGAGGGAATCATTCCATAGGAGGAGGAGGTGGTGCTGAAAGGTGATAAAGTGTTGCGTGAAATCCTATCAGCAAAGAACTGTAAATCATAGTACAAAAGCATACATATTTAAAAAAGCACCTCTCAGACACAGATTCAGAGTAAAAGAATGGGAAAAAATTATTCAAGTCACTGGGGGAAAAAAATAGCTAGACCAATGGATCAGAATAGAATATCCAGAGACAAAACCCCCCAAGTATATGATCAATATACAAAGGAGCCAAGCACTTAAAATGGAATAAAGACAATCTCTTCAACAAATGGAGTTGGAACAATTGGATAACCATGTGTAAGAAATTAAAGATCAATCCATATTTCCATAACCTTACATAAAAGTCAATTCAAAGCAGATCAAAGACCTTGAGATTAAACCTGAATACATAAAGTTTATCTTGGAAAACATAGAACAGTCCAAGACTTAGACCTCAAAGGAGTTTTCAATGATAGGAAGCCAATGACAAAGATATATAATAAAATCTTAATAAGGAACTACAACAAACTAAAAAGGTTTTGTATTGCAAAAGAAACAAAGGCTGAACTTAAAAGAGCTGAGTGGGAGAAAATATCTTCACTTACCACATCAGATAAGGTTTAATATCTAGGATATACAAATTACTCAGAAAAGTTAACCCTACAAAACATAATTTCATCAAAAATAGAGAAAGGAAATGAGAAGACACTTCTCTGAGGGAAGACAACCGATGGCCAACAAAAAAAATTCTCATCATCACTTATGATTAGGGAAATTCAAATCAAGACAGCAATAAGATATCATCTTACACCAGTGAGGTTGTCAACATAAAAAATATTGAGAACAATTTGGATTTTCGGGAATGTGGTGAAAAAGAAACTCTCACGCACTACTGGTGGGAATGCTGCCTGGTCCAACCCCTATAAAAAGTAATGTGGAGGGTTCTCACTAAACTCAAGATTGAGCTGCGTTATGATCCAGCAATTCCTCTCTCAGGTATCTATCCCCAGGACAGAAGAGCATTTATCCAAAAGAATGTGTGCACACCACTATTCATTGCAGCACTCAGTACAATAGCTAAGACTTGGAATTAACCTAGATGTTCAACAACAGACACGTGGATCATGAAGATGTGGTACATATATATACAATGGAATACTACATAGCTTTAAGGAATGACACAGTCATGCAATTTCTATAACATGAATGAACTGAAAGATACTATGTTAAATGAAGTAAACCAGAACAAATATAGAGAATGATATCACTTATGTGTGGTGTTTAGAATAACTGCATGAGGGCCCAGAGAGATAGCACAGCAGCGTTTGCCTTGCAAGCAGCCGATCCAGGACCTAAGGTGGTTGGTTCGAATCCTGGTGTCCCATATGGTCCCCCATGCCAGCCAGGAGCTATTTCTGAGCAGACAGCCAGGAGGAACCCCTAAGCACCGCTGGGTGTGGCCCAAAAACCAAAAAAAAAAAAAAAAAAAAAAGAATAACTGCATGAAGAAATGCAATGGTTTAAATGGGTGTTGTTGAGAACACTCTAGGTCCCATAGTTTAGTGAGGAGAAGGAAAGAAATTGAGAGAAAGATGGGGAAAAACAAAAAATGAAAGGATGAGAGGGATCAAGAGGTCTCTGGTGCATTGGTGGTGTTAAGAAAAGCAGAACTAAATATCCAACAATGGTGAAATCATGATAGCAAACTTTAACAATCAAAACTTAAATGGGCCTGTTATTCTGGCAGGCTGGGGCAGAAGGGGGTGGCATGAGATGCACTTTTTGAACACTGATATAGGAGATTGACACAGGTGATAGATTGGCTCTGAAACACTGTATTTCTGAAACCCAAATATGAACAAATTCATAAACTGCTATGGTTTCAATACAAATTTTAAAAATAAATAAATAAGCACTTTTCATAGAAGCAGACTGCTAAATGGGAGAAAAAATGGGGGATTAATCCTGAAATATTATATGATAAAACTCAATCGACCTTGTACTTTTTCATAGTGACTAAATAAAAATATTTTTAAAAAGCTATTTAGACCAAAGTAACTAAAAAAGTTATGTTCTCTGTAAATGGCATATGTCTTTGTTGACATATGCATATCAATGCCTACTTTTGAGAATGTAAATTTAATAGCAGGAACTGGTTTTCTACTCATTTTGAATATGAAATAACTATCTGAAATTACAGAATAGGAGTTTAGAATCTAGGCCAAAGAGATAATACATAGCTTTAAGTACTGTGCTGAACATAGCAGTCCCAGACCGATACCCTGCCCTATCTATGATCTCTGACCATCTCTAAGAATGACATCTAAGCACAAAGCCAAGAGTAAGCCCTAAACACCACTTGAGTATGACCTCCCCAAATAAAAAAAAAGTAAGTTTCTTTCCCAAACAAAATTCCTAATAGCCCAATTTTCATCTCATAAAAGAGCCTCGGTTACCAATTTCTTTTGTAAAAATACCTGAGGGGCCAGAGCAATAGCTCAGTGAGTAGGTTTTTTGCCTTGCACATGGCTGTCTCAGGTTCAATCCCCAGAATCCCATATGGTCCCCCGAACCTGCCAGGAGTAATTTCTGGGTGTAGAGCCAGAAATGACTTCTGAGCACTGCTGGGTGTGACCTAAAAAGCTAAACATGCTGGATCACACCTATTATGCTGTAATGCAAATGTACTTTTTGCTGTGGATTACTAGCACTAAAGATTGGAAGCCCCTAATCTGATCTAGCCTCAAGCTTCTAATGAGGTGAACTAGAAGTGTTCTCAGAGGAAGAACCATTTGTGCATTCTCTGCTCTCTTAAAACAATCATCTCCCAAAGAACCTCTTTCATATTGCTTCATTATTTGAAGCACAGTGTCAAGTTCTCTTTTCATCAAGATTGTTGGAGGACAGGCTTAATTTCAAACTTACTTTCACTGCAGCATAACTCTACTCACCTAGTCAAATAATTGATTTAAATTTAGTACAAGTCCATCTTAATATTCACCATCATCATTATTATTTCAAGTAGAGGAGCACAATGATAATAGCAAAAGCTTGCTAGGTGTGGAATAGTGATTCTCACATTCTCTGACCAACTTGTTTCCCCCTTCAGAATCAGTGAAGCTGAAGTTTGCTGACCCATCCACAAACCCTGAGGCATATCCAGAATACTGACAATCTCAATTTGGTTAACTGAAAAGAAATGTACAATTGTACTTAAAATCTTACTGAAGAATGTGTCTGTCTTGGCAACAATCCTTCCTCTTACTGACAAAGCAAAGTGCAGAAATAGTAATGAGGAGAAGAAAGTTATATGCAGAGTAGGCTGATATTTACTGGCATTTTATTCAAATTGGAGGCAATGTATAGTGTAGGTGTAAAGATAGAGAGATGTGTGCTGGGGTTGAAACTGATTTGGTTGGAATTTGAGCAGGTCTCTGAATAACCAAAGTTTCCATCAACTGATGAATAGATAAAAAAATTATTCTATCCATACAATCAAAGGAACATAGCTGCACATACAAATGAGTGAACCTTGAAAACATCCTGTTGAGTGAAAGAAGCCTGTCATAAGCAGATATTAATCAAATGAGTCAATTTATATAGAAAGTCAAGAATACAACTGCCCTTAGCAATAGAACTTAGTTTCCAGGGACATGAAAGAGGAGGGAATGTAGATTGAATAAGTATGGAATTTTATCTGGGAAGGGGGTTGAAAATATCCTATAATTAGACTATGGTGATGTTTGCAGAACTGAAAGGGTAAATTATATGGAATATGAACTATGTGTGTGTCTCTTTTACATTCAATCTGACAATCAATGAGAGAAAATTTTTCTTTAACATATAGTTATCTCTTGCTGAGTCTGAAAATTGAACTAACAGGATCAGTTCAATTAGTACTGAAAAAAGGTAAAGTGTTCTGAATAAAATCCTATCAGAAGAAAGGCATAGAAAATGTATTTAAGGAAGGGTGTTCTGGTTATGACTGTAACCCAAATATGATCATGTTACTTAAATAAAAAATGTATTTAATAAAAAATGTATTTAATAGCGTTTTTGTTGGTGGTGGTGTGATGTTGGGTGGGGGGAGATTGGGGTGTTTGGGGGGGGTTAAGGTTGATTTTTTTAATGTTTGGGCTACACCAGGTAGCAGTACTAGGAAATTACTCCTGACAGGCTTGGAGGACCATATGGGATGCCAAGGATCAAACCTAGGTTGGCCTCATGCAAGGCAAATGCCCTACCTGCTGTGCTATCGCTCCAGCACATTGATGTGTTTTATACAACATATATTACAACATACATACAAAATAATAAAAACTCAAAAACAGATTTATTGACATGGGAAAATAGCTGAAGGGTTAGAGTACATGCCTGGCATGTATGAATCCCTTAATTCAATCTTGAACACCCCAATTCAATCAGTTCAAATCCCCCATCCCAGCATAGCTGGGTGTAACTCTGCTGGGCTCCAAGCACTGATGGATCACACAGCATTTTGGGAGGTGGCTTTCAAGCCTCTGAACCCCCACCTGTCAAACAGCTGTTCTGTTCTCTAGTAAAAATAACAACAACAGCAACAACAACAACAATAATTACTAGTGGTAGTATCATTATCTTATTTTCTGCTAGATGAAGTGTGTATATTTGCAGAGGAATGTGACAAATGAAGGAATCTTAGATAATTGCACTCAACAGATGTAGCAAGGCTTGCTAGGATCTTGTGAGGGTTTATTTGCTTTTTGAGATAGCAATGCTCCTTTTAACTGAATAACAAAATTAGTTGATCATTAGTTTGCTAGGCAGATGGTAAGGGAAATGGAGGGTGATTGCTAATAGATTACATCATATGGTAAAAATATTGTTAAACTTGCCAATAAGATAGTTGTGCAAGTCTTTTATGGTAGATTAATTTTATCTTAATAAAACTGTCATTAAAATATTAAAACACGCATGAAGTTCCTCCCTCCTGGAAGCTCCTCTTTGAAGATTCAACAGTGAACAAAATACTTGATCTCACAGAGTTTGCAATTCAAGGAAATAAGTAAACAAGTAACAGTGAACTTCACGCTCTGTAGACTGAACCACTGGAGTGAGCCTAGGCAGCAGGCAGTATTCAGTTCCCCCTGACAAGGAACCCAGACAAGTCCTTTAGTCAGCACAGCTCCGGGGTTCTCATGATCTCTCAGAAGACCCCTCTCAGCAGCTTCTTTGGAAGAGGATGCCAGTACAAGACTTCACTCCTGACTCAAGGCATTGGATCATATTTTTACTAAATGACTCCTTACTTCCCTCCAGCTTTCCCCCCCCCCACTTCCCATGTTCATTATTTGACCAAATTAGTTATCTAATATTTACTGATGACTTATCCAGTTAGAATACCTTGAGGGAAAATATTTAGAAAATGAACTCAAAAACTCTTTTCCCCTTCTGGTTTTTGAGCCACACAATTGTGCTTAATGCTTATTCCTGGAAGTGCTCTGGGGATCAAATCAGCATTGGCTGCATGCAAGACAAGTGTCCTACCCACTCACTGTAGTCTCTGGCCTCAATTTCTAATTTCTTCTGTATTTATCTATTTTTGTTTTGTTTTTTTTGGTCACTACTAGTGGTGATCTTTTTTTTTTTTTTTTTGGCTACACACTTTATTTTATAATTACTTTAGAATGACAGAAAATCATATAGCTAGAATATCCACATAGTCAGAATCAATTTCCTTTAATATTAGTATCTTACATTAGTATGGTAAAATGTTACTCACACTATTAGAGTAAAAATTTCAAAGGTCTTACATTATTATGGCAAATTACACATTAAGAAAATTTTGTTTTGTTTTGTTTTGGGGCCACAACCGGCGATGCTCAGGGGTTACTCCTGGCTGTCTGCTCAGAAATAGCTCCTGGCAGGCACGGGGAACCATATGGAACACCGGGATTCGAACCAACCACCTTTGGTCCTGGATCAGCTACTTGTAAGGCAAACACCGCTGTGCTATCTCTCCGGGCCCACACATTAAGTAAATTTAAGAAAACTTGGTGGTAATCATTGAACAAAGATCACTCCTGGCTATGTTTGGGGCACTATATGGTGCAGAGATCAAAACAAGTCAGACACTTAAACCCTGTACTATCTCACAGGCCTTTAAAAACATTTTAACAATAAGAAAAATATTATTTTCTTATCTGAAATAATGTGGATGTCTAGATATTAAGCAGGTGTCTCAGGCTCCGCTATCTAAAATTCATTTGGCTTTGACCTCATCAGTGTGTTAACTATCCTAAGTTGGGACAAAAGAAAGAGGGGATAGAAAAAAAAGAGAGAGAAAGAGAGACAGAGAAATTCCAGGGAATCCTCTAACCATGGAGTAAAATTTTATCTTTTCAGGGACCAGAATGAGAAATCATGTAGCTAATAGTGTGCTTGCAGCCTACTGGGTTTAATTCCTATTAAATCATATGTTCCCCAAAATCCACCACAAGTGATTCTTGAGTACCTCCAGATATGCTCCCCCCAAAAAAACCTCCAAAAATGTCTACTTTTCAGATAATCAGACCAACAACTTGGGTTGAGGAGCCACAATTGGCAATAGAATGCTCTGTAATAATTGACATCAGCTAAGTTCTTCTTCCAACCTTTACAAGATTGGATTTAGGAATAAACCTACATGGGAAAAGAGGTTAGTACCTCTGAACTAGTGGGAACAAAGGAACAAGAAAAGGATTCAATTTGATTGATTTCATTAATAATTTTTAACTGTATATTCCTTAAGCTGCTAAGTAATTTTTAGATAAAGAATTTAATTGGATCATTGTGAGATACACAATTACAAAATTGTTCATTATTGAGTTTCAGTGATACAATATACACCACCATTCACCAATGGACATTCCCTGCTATCTATGTCTCCAATATCCCTTCCTCTCCCCCCCACCCTCTTCCCTGCCTGCCTCTGTAGCAAACATTTGTCTTCTACCTCTCCCTATCTCTCTCTCTCACACACACACTGGCTCAAGCTCTTCTATCTACTCTCCCTCTGTCTCTGTGTAAATCCAAATGAATTAAGGACCTCGATATCAGACCCGAAGCCATAAGATATATAAAACAACCCATAGGCAAAACACTCCAGGACATTGAGACTAAAGGCATCTTCAAAGAGAAAACTGCACTCTCCAAGCAAGTGAAAGCAGAGATTAACAGATGGGAATATATTAAACTGAGAAGCTTCTGCACCTCAAAGGAAATAGCGCCCAGGATACAAGAGCCACCCACTGAGTGGAAGAAACTATTCACCCAATACCCATCAGATAAGCGGTGAATCTCCAAAATATACAAGGCACTGACAGAAATTTACAAGAAAAAAAAAAAAACATCTAATCCCATCAAAAAATGGGGAGAAGAAATGGACAGACACTTTGACAAAGAAGAAATACAAATGGCCAAAAGACACATGAAAAAATGTTCCACATCACTAATCATCAGGGAGATGCAAATCAAAACAACTATGAGGTACCACCTCATACCTCAGAGATTGGCACACATCACAAAGAATGAGAACAAACAGTGTTGGTGGGGATGTGGAGAGAAAGAAACTCTTATCCACTGCTGGTGGGAATGCCATCTAGTTCAACCTTTATGGAAAGCGATATGGAGATTCCTCCAAAAACTGGAAATCAAGCTCCCATTTGATCCAGCTATACCACTCCTAGGAATATACCCTAGTCTAGGAACACAAATATACAATACAAAGGTCCCTTCCTTACACCTATATTCATTGCAGCAAGACTCTGGAAACAACCAAGATGCCCTTCAACAGATGAATGGCTAAAGAAACTGTGGTACATATACACAATGGAATATTATGCAGCTGTCAGAAGAGATGAAGTCATGAAATTTTCCTATACATGAATGTACATGGAATCTATTATGCTGAGTGAAATAAGTCAGTGAAAGAGAAAAATGCAGAATGGTCTCACTCATCTATGGGTTTTAAGAAAAATGAAAGACATTCTTGCAATAATAATTTTCAGACAAAAAAGAGAGAAGGGCTGGAAGTTACAACTCACCTCATGAAGCTCACCACAAACAGGGACGAGTTTAGTTGGAGAAATAACTACATTTTTGAACTATCCTAATAATGAGAATATATGAGGGAAATAGAAAGACTGTCTAGAGTACAGGCGGGGGTTGGGTGGGGAGGAGGGAGATTTGGGACATTGGTGATGGGAATGTTGCACTGGTGATGGGTGGTGTTCTTTACATGACTGAAATCCAAACACAATCATGTATGTAAGTAATCAAGGTGTTTAAATAAAATATTAAAAAAAATACACATGAGGAGCTGGAGAAATAGCACAGCAGTAGGGCATTTGCTTTGCATGCAGCCTTCCTAGGACGGATGCTGGTTCGAATCCCGGTATCCCATATGGTCTCCCGAGCCTGCCAGGGGCAATTTCTGAGCACAGAGCCAGGAGTAACCCCTGAGCACAGCCGGGTTTGACCCAAAAACAAAACAAAACAAAAGGAATAAAAGAATGCATATGAGTATTCATCGAAAGCCTTTATCAGTGTGTTTAATTAGAACTGTTCTGAACATGTTTCAGGTGCAAAATAAAGAAATTTGCCAATGAGTAAGAAGGAGAAGGGCCAACTGGCTAGGAGAAAGCATTATTGAATGATTAATTTAATAAGCAGCATTTGCAGACATTTTTGCCTTATAGAAATGTTTTCAAAATAATCATAACACTCATATCATTAATACTACTAATCATATCAATTTTATTACTACAATCCATGAGTATTTGCTAAATATTTAAAGGGTTCATCTCATTTGAACATCATAATATTTCAAAGGAAGGTCTTTTTATTTTATGATAAGATTTGAAAGTTCTACTATGAACCCCAAAAACAAGTTCAGCAGCTGAACCATCCCTGACTTGATTCTCTTATACAGAGAATTATTTATTCCAACATACTCCACATACTCCAACATACTCCATCATGCTCCACACAAAGAATAAATAAAACAGAGAGTTGGATTTCTGGTTACAAGAATGGACGAAGGAAACAAAGGCATGCTCGAGAACAAGATAGAATGAAAACACAGAATCACGGTTAAGGAATTTTTAGGAACATGGACAATTAATATAAACTTTCTTTAAGTATATATGTAAAGAAAGGAATGTAGGGCAAGTTGAGGAATTTTTTCAGTTTCTTAGAATTTGACTTTTTAAAAATATACACAGTAAATTCTTGTTATCATTTAGAAAGATCTTTAATGTATCTATTAATAGTTACCACTTATTATGTTTACTGAGGTAATAAGCAAACATTAGCTGATTTAACCCTCATGATAACTCTGTGAGTGAGCATTATTAACTGCACTTCATAAAGGGGGAAGTTTCAGCTTGGAAGGGTTAAGTATTGTCTCAACTCACAGAGAAATAATGAAGCCAGGATTAAAAACATTATTTTAACATTACTTCAACAGGTTTCAAAAAAAACTGTTAAAGGGCAAATGTAAAAATTATTGTTTTCGGGCCCGGAGAGAGAGCCCAGAGGTGTTTGCCTTGCAAGCAGCTGATCCAGGACCTAAGGTGGTTGGTTCGAATCCTGGCATCCCATATGGTCCCCCGTGCCTGCCAGGAGCTATTTCTGAGCAGACAGCCAGGAGTAGCCCCTGAGCACCGCTGGGTGTGGCCCAAAAAACAAAAAACAAAAAACAAAAAACAAAAATATATATATATATATATTGTTCTCATAATAGCTGCCTTGACCATAACTATTAGAAATGTCTGAAATTTACTTTAGCAAAATTCAAATTTCAGTTGCAACTAGTAAATGCAAGGTTAAAGAGTAAAATAAGATACAGCTAAAATAATTTTATCTTTTCCCTATTTGTTTTAAGTGAGCAAATATCTATATTTACTCAACACTCTTACAAATATGCAAAGCAACAGCAGATAATTACATGGTCCCAGAAGGAATCTGCTTTTAAAAAATTGTTGAAACACTTCTAAACATATATGCCCAATGAGGGGCTGGCAAAATACTTAAAACAACTGCTAATAGACTTGAAGAAAGACATCAATAGCAATACAATAGCAGTGAAAGAATTCAGCATCGCCCTGTCACTGCTTGATAGATCAACCGGGCTAAAACTTAACAAGGACATACTGGCTTTGAAGGATTAAATGAAAGCGAGTGGCTTAATAGATATATATAGGGCTTTTTATCCCCGGAAAGCTGGATATACATTCATCTCAATTGCACATGGGACATTCTCCAAGATAGACCACATGCAGTGTCATAAAAAACTACTTCCATAAAATCAAGAGGAAAATGTATCAACTATTTTCCCAGGTTATGATGCTGAAAATAAAAGTGCACTACAAACACACTGGGAGAAATAACTTTTTCAACAAGTGAAAATTAAACAGCTCACTACTGAACAACTAATAGGTTACAAACAAAATCAAAGAAGAAATCAAAAGATTCCTAGAAACAAATAAATTCACGAATTTTCAGAATTTGTGAGACACAGCAAAAATGGTACTAAGAAGGAAATTTATAGCCTTACAAGTATTTATCAGGAAGGAAGAGCTTGCATAAATAATGGCAAGCTTAAAAAATTAAAAAATGGGGGCCCGGAGAGATAGCACAGCGGCATTTGCCTTGCAAGCAGCCGATCCAGAACCTAAGGTGGTTGGTTCGAATCCCATATGGTCCCCCGTGCCTGCCAAGAGCTATTTCTGAGCAGAGAGGCAGGAGTAACCCCTGAGCACCGCCGGGTGTGACCCAAAAAAAAAATTTTAAAATGACCAAAAAATGAACCAAAAGTAGACAGTTTGAAGGAAATAGTAAAACTCAGAGGAGAAATTTGAACTGGACACCCAGTTAAGAAAACAATCCCAAAAAATCAATAAAAATAGTTGGTTTTTTAATACACAAGATTGATAAACCACTAGCAAAAGTCACAAAGAAAGGGAGAAAAGGAAACTTAATAAATTGATTCATAAATGAAAAGGAGAGTTCACTACAAATTCAAAGAAATTCAAAGGGTAATCAGAGAATACTTTGAGAATCTCCATGCCACAATACAGAAGAACCTGAAAAAATAGATAAAATCTTGAACTCCTACAAACTCAAGGTTGAAGCAAGTTGATGTGGAATACCTGAATAGACCTATCACTTTTGAGGAAATTGAAATAGTAATCAAAAGGCTGCCCCAAAACAAAAAGCCAACCTAAGATGGATTCACTAGTAAATTCTGATACCAAACAGGAGAAAGAGACACCACAATAAAAGAGAATTACAGGCTGATATCCTGATGAACACAGATGCAAAGATTCTTGACAAAATACTAGCAAATAGAAACCAACAATTCAAGACGATCATACACCATGACCAGTATTATTTTTCCAGAGGTGCAAGAATGGTTTAACATATGCAAATCAATCAATATAATACACCATATCAACAAAAGAAAAAAGAAAAATTATATTATCATATCAATAGATATGGAGAAAGTATTTGGCATGGTCCAACACCCATTCATGAATGAAACCCTCAACAAGATCGAAATTGAAGAAACTTTTCTCAGTATATTCAAAGCCATTTACCACAGCCCAAGGTAAGTATTATGCTCAATGGGAAAAAACTAAAAGCCTTTCCTATAAGATCTGCCACAGACAAGGTTTTCCCCTCTCACCACTTCTATTCAATATAGTACTAGATGTATTTGCCATAGGAATCAAGTGAGAAAAAGATACCAAGGGCATCTAGATAGGAAAGAAAGAAGTCAAGCTCTTACTGTTTGTATAGTAAAGTGACCATTAAAAAATTAATATACAAAATTTCATGGCTTTCTATATACAAATAATGAAAGAGAAGAAAGTGATACTAAAAAATAATCTCATTCACAATTGTGCCTTAAAAAAAAAACAAGTATCTCAGAGTCAACATAATAAAGAAGTGAAAGACTTAATAGAAAGAAAACTAAAAAACACTGCTTTAAGAAATAAAAGAGTTTTTGGAGGAATCTCCATATCGCTTTCCATAAAGGTTGAACTAGACGGCATTCCCACCAGCAGTGGATAAGAGTTCCTTTCTCCCCACATCCCCGCCAACACTGTTTATTCTCATTCTTTGTGATGTGTGCCATTCTCTGTGGTGTGAGGTGGTATCTCATCGTTGTTTTGATTTGCATCTCCCTGATGATTAGTGATGTGGAGCACTTTTTCATGTGTCTTTTAGCCATCTGTATTTCTTCTTTGTCAAAGTGTCTGTTCATTTCTTCTCCCCATTTTTTGATGGGATTAGATGTTTTTTTCTTGTAAAGTTCTGTCAGTGCCTTGTATATTTTGGAGATTAGCCCCTTATCTGATGGGTATTGGGTAAATAGTTTCTCCCACTCAGTGGGTGGCTCTTGTATCTTGGGCACTATTTCCTTTGAGGTGCAGAAGCTTCTCAGCTTAATATATTCCCATCTGTTAATTTCTGCTTTCACTTGCTTGGAGAGTGCAGTTTCTTCCTTGAAGATGCCTTTAGCCTCAATGTCCTGGAGTGTTTTACCTACATATTGTTCTATATATCTTATGGTTTTGGGGCTGATATCGAGGTCTTTAATCCATTTGGATTTTACCTTCGTACATGATGTTAGCTGGGAGTCTAAGTTCAATTTTTTGCAAGTGGCTACCCAGTTTTGCCAACATCACTTGTTGAAGAGGCTTTCTTTGTTCCATTTAGGATTTTTTGCTCCTTTATCAAAAATTAGGTGATTGTATGTCTGGGGAACATTCTCTGAGTATTCAAGCCTATTCCACTGATCTGAGGGCCTGTCCTTATTCCAATACCATGCTGTTTTGATAACTATTGCTTTGTAGTAAAGTTTAAAGTTGGGGAAAGTAATTCCTCCCATATTCTTTTTCCCAATAATTGCTTTAGCTATTCTAGGGTGTTTATTGTTCCAAATAAATTTCAAAAGTGCCTGGTCCACTTCTTTGAAGAATGTCATGGGTATCTTTAGGGGGATCGCATTAAATCTGTACAGTGCTTTGGGGAGTATTGCCATTTTAATGATGTTAATCCTGCCAATCCATGAGCAGGGTATGTGCTTCCATTTCCGCGTGTCCTCTCTTATTTCTTGGAGCAGAGTTTTATAGTTTTCCTTGTATAGGTCCTTCACATTTTTAGTCAAGTTGATTCCAAGATATTTGAGTTTGTGTGACACTATAGTGAATGGAGTTGTTTTCTTAATGTCCATTTCTTCCTTATTAGTATTGGTGTATAGAAAGGCCATTGATTTTTGTGTGTTAATTTTGTAGCCTGCCACCTTGCTATATGAGTCTATTGTTTCTAGAAGCTTTTTGGTAGAGTCTTTGGGGTTTTCTAAGTAGAGTATCATGTCATCTGCAAACAGTGAGAGGTTGACTTCTTCCTTTCCTATCTGGATTCCCTTGATATCCTTTTCTTGCCTAATCGCTATAGCGAGTACTTCCAGTGCTATGTTGAATAGGAGTGGTGAGAGAGGACAGCCTTGTCTTGTGCCAGAATTTAGAGGAAAGGCTTTCAGTTTTTCTCCATTGAGGACAATATTTGCCTCTGGCTTGTGGTAGATGGCCTTAACTATATTGAGAAAGTTTCCTTCCATTCCCATCTTGCTGAGAGTTTTGATCAAGAATGGGTGTTGGACCTTGTCAAATGCTTTCTCTGCGTCGATTGATATGATCATGTGATTTTTATTTTTCTTGCTGTTGATGTTGTGTATTATGTTGATAGATTTACGGATGTTAAACCAGCCTTGCATTCCTGGAATGAAACCTACTTGATCGTAGTGGATGATCTTCTTAATGAGGCATTGAATCCTATTTGCCAGGATTTTGTTGAAGATCTTTGCATCTGCATTCATCAGCGATATTGGTCTGTAATTTTCTTTTTTCGTAGCATCTCTGTCTGGTTTAGGTATCAAGGTAATGTTGGCTTCATAAAAGCTATTTGGAAGTTTTCCTGTTTTTTCAATTTCATGAAAGAGTCTTGCCAGGATTGGTAGTAGTTCCTCTTGAAAGGTTTAAAAGAATTCATTAGTAAATCCATCTGGGCCTGGGCTTTTGTTTTTGGGCAGACATTTGATTACTTTCTTAATTTCCTCAATAGTAATGGGTGTGTTTAGATATGCTACATCCTCTTCATTCAATCGTGGAAGATTATAAGATTCCAAAAATTTATCCATTTCTTCCAGGTTTTCATTTTTAGTGGCATAGAGTTTCTCAAAGTAGTTTCTGATTACCCTTTGAATCTCTACCATATCAGTAGTGATCTCTCCTTTTTCATTCCTAATACGAGTTATCAAGTTTCTCTCTCTTTCTTTCTTTGTTAGTTTTGCCAGTGGTCTATCAATCTTGTTTATTTTTTCAAAGAACCAACTTCTGCTTTCGTTGATCTTTTGGATGGTTTTTCTGGTTTCCACTTCATTGATTTCTGCTCTCAGCTTTGTTATTTCCTTCTGCCTCCCTATTTTTGGATCCTTTTGTTGAGCACTTTCTAATTCTATGAGCTGCGTCATTAAGCTATTCAGGTATGCCCCTTCTTCTTTCCTGATGTGTGCTTGCAAAGCTATAAATTTTCCTCTCAGTACTGCTTTTGCTGTGTCCCATAGGTTCTGATAATTTGTGTCTCCATTGTCATTTGTTTTCAGGAAGGTTTTGATTTCCTCTTTGATTTCATCTCGGACCCACTGATTATTCAGTATGAGGCTATTTAACTTCCAGGTGTTAAAATTTTTCTTCTGTGTCCCTTTGTAGTTTATATATAATTTCAGGGCTTTATGGTCAGCAAAGCAGCCTGCAAAATTTCTATCCTCTTGATATTATGGAGGTATGTTTTGTGTGCTAACATGTAGTCTATCCTAGAGAATGTCCCATGTACGATCGAGCTCCCATATGATCCAGCTATACCACTCCTAGGAATATACCCTAGGAACACAAAAATACAATACAAAAACCCCTTCCTTACACCTATATTCATTGCAGCTCTATTTACCATAGCAAGACTCTGGAAACAACCAAGATGCCCTTCAACAGACGAATGGCTAAAGAAACTGTGGTACATATACACAATGGAATATTATGCAGCTGTCAGGAGAGATGAAGTCATGAAATTTTCCTATACATGGATGTACACGGAATCTATTATGCTGAGTGAAATAAGTCAGAGAGAGAGAGAAAAATGCAGAATGGTCTCACACATTTATGGGTTTTAAGAAAAATGAAAGACATTCTTGCAATAATAACTTTCAGACACAAAAGAGAAAAGAGCTGGAAGTTCCAGCTCACCTCAGGAAGCTCATCACAAAGAGTGATGAGTTTAGTTGGATAAATAACTACATTTTTGAACTGTCCTAATAATGAGAATGTATGAGGGAAATTGAGAACCTGTTTAGAGTACAGGCGGGGGTCGGGTGGGGAGGAGGGAGACTTGGGACATTGGTGATGGGAATGTTGCACTGGTGATGGGTGGTGTAAAAAAAAAAAAAAACAAGATTGATAGACCATTGGCAAAACTCACTAAGAAAGAGAGAAATCTGATAACCCATATTAGAAATGAAAAGGGTGAAATAAAAAAAAAAAAAGAAATAAAAGAGTTGGGGCCCAAAGAGATAGCACAGTGGCGTTTGCCTTGCAAGCAGCCGATCCAGGACCAAAGGTGGTTGGTTCGAATTCCGGTGTCCCATATGGTCCCCCGTGCCTGCCAGGAGCTATTTCTGAGCAGACAGCCAGGAGTAACCCCTGAGCACCGCCGGGTGTGACCCAAAAAACCAAAAAAAAAAAAAAAAGAAATAAAAGAGTTGAGGCTGAGAGATAGCATAACAGTAGAACATTTGACTTGCATGTGACCCACCTGGGAGGGACCCAGTTCGATTCCGGCATCCCCGATAGTCCCCCAGTCTGCCAGGGTAATTTCTGAGTGCAGAGCTAAGAGCCCTTGAGCGCTGCTGGGAGTGGCTCAAAAACCAATCAATCAATAATTAAATAAAGTTGAAAAAAATAAAAGAGTTGACAAAGAAATGGATACATATAGCCTACTCATGAATGGAAGGTTTAACATCATTAAATGGCAATACTGGGGTCAAAGCAAAAGCCCAGTGAGAAAGGCATTTACCTTGCATGCAACCTACCTGATTTTAATCCCTGACATCCCAGATGGTCCTCCCTAGCCTTCCAGAAGTGATTTCTGAATGCAGAGCCAGAAGTAAACCCTTACCACCAGATGTGGACCCCAAACCAAAAAATAAAAGTAAATAAAATGACAATTCTTCCCAGAGCATTGTACAGAGATAATGCTATCCTATAATAATATCCATGACATCTTTCAAAAAAGTGGATCAAACACTCCTGAAATTCATATGGAACAATAAACATCCATAAATAGCTAAGACAATCTTTGAAGAAGAAGATGGGAAGTATCACTTTCCCCAATTTCAAACTGTACTATAAAGCAGTTGTCATTAAAACAGCGCAATACTGGAATAAAGATATACCCTCAGATCAATGGAATAGACTTGAATAATCTGAGACAGACCCACAGGTACACGATCAATAAATCTTTAATAAATGGGCAAGAAACACAAAGTAGAGCAGGAAATCCTCTTCAACAAGCAGTGTTGAGAGAAGTGGTCAACTACATGCAAAAAAAATGAACAAAGACATCTCTTTAAAGCCATGAAAAAAGATCAAATCAAAATGGATGAAAGACCTTCATAGCAGACCTGAAACCTTAAGGTACACAGAGGAAAATGTAGGCTGAACACTCTGTGAAATAAAAGGCATCTTCAAGAATGAAACACAACTGACCAAGCAAAGAGGAAGCAAAGTAACAAATGGAACTATATTAATCTAAGAAGTTTCTGCATTTCAAAGTAAACAGTGACTAGAATACAAAGAGTACTCGGGGTATGGGAGAAATTATTTACTCATTACCAGCATATAAAGTTAATATCTAAGATATACAAGGTACTGGTGGAACTTATAAGAAAATAAAAACATCTCACCCCATTCAAAAAACTGGGAGAAAAAAAATGAACAGACATTTTGTTATATAAGAAGTAAAGATGGCCTAAAAGTACATGAAAAATGCTCCACATCACTAATCATCAGAAAGATGCAAATCAAACCAGCAATGAAATATATTCTCACATCACAAAGAATAAGAACATCCAGTACTAGTGCTGATGCATGCAGAAGGGATTCTCATTCACTGTTGGTGGGAATGTAGACTGGTCCAGCCATTTTTGGAAAACAATGTGGCTATTTCTCAGAAAATGGGAAATTGAGCTTCCATATGATCCAACAATACCAATCCTAGGAATATGCCCAAGAAACTCTATAACACCATGTAGATGAGTCCTTTGCATTCCTATATTCACCCAGTACTGTTCACTATAGCCACAAGCTGGAAACAACCCAAGTGCTCAAGAACAAATGAGTGGATTGAATAAAGAAACAGTGGTATATCTACAGTACACAGTGGAATACTATGCAATTGTTAGGGAAAATTAAGTCATGAAATTTGCTTATACATGAATGGATATGGAAAGTATTATGATGAGTGAAATGAATCAGAGGAAGATGAGACAAAGATTAATCTCACTGTGACAATGACAGTTGACAATGATAGTTGGAACTGTGACAATAATAGTTGGAACTGATCATTTTGAAAAATAACTGGGTGCTGAAAGGAGATAAAGTCACATCATTCCCCTTCATTCACAATAGTGAAAACCATAGTGTCAAAAAGGAAAAGACAGAGAAGTAAAATGTCTGCCTCAGAGGCATGAGTGGGAGAGAAACTGGGAACATTGATGGTGAGAAAAGTGCACTTTTTTGAAGTGAAGGGTGGTGTATATTCTATGACTGAAATTCAATGATGAACAATTTTGCACCCATATGCTTAAACAAAGTAACTATTAAAAATTTATGAAAATGGGCCGGAGAGATAGCATGGAGGTAAGGCGTTTACCTTTCATGCAGGTCATTGGTTCAAATCCTGGCATCCCAAGCCTGCCAGGAGTGATTTCTGAGCATAGAGCCAGGAGTAACCCTTGAGCGCTGCCAGGTGAGACCCAAAAACCAAAAAAAAAAAAAAAAAATTTATGAAAATGACAATGTGTGCCCCTTTTCTTTAACACTTGATTTTTTCCCTGATATGTAATATGTAAGTGATCACCTATGGATTTTAAAAAACAAATTATTGTATTAACTTTTAAAAAATTTACAGACTATTATTTTATAATCATAACCAAAGGACAGATTTGGTATAAAAGGAAATTAATATTATTCAATTTAAAAAAATTTTTTTGGTTTTTGGGCCACACCCGGCGTTGCTCAGGGGTTACTCCTGGCTGTCTGCTCAGAAATAGCTCCGGGCAGGCAAGGCGGACCATATGGGACACCGGGATTCGAACCAACCACCTTTGGTCCTGGATTGGCTGCTTGCAAGGCAAACGCTGCTGTGCTATCTCTCCGGGCCCTCAATTAAATTAACATCAATCCAGAGTCCTCATTGAGCAAGATTGAGTAAAAACGTACCCCAGTTGGTCTGCAGCCACATACACATACATACACACACAGAGACATATTAACAGAATCAGAAGTACATTGCCCTTCCCTGCAGAAGTTTAAATAGGAATGAAAATAGAAAAGAGGACTGGAAAGATAGCACAGCGGAAGGGCGCTTGCCTTGCACGTGGCCAACCCAGGACCAATCTCAGTTTCATTCCAGCATCCTATATGGTCCCCGGAGTCTATCAGGAGTGATATCTAAGCACAGAGCCAGGAGTAATCCCTGACTACTGCCGGGTGTAGCCCAAAACAAACAAAACAAAAAGGCAGGCCCAACCATATATGTAGATCATTAACCAGACACTATAGGATGGCTGACATGGCATCAAGAAGACAAAAAGGTTACTGTGAAAACTTTGAGAGCCAGATTCCTTGAGTGGTAAATGCTCCTTGCCCCCTTTAGCCTGGTTAGTGACCTCTTCAGCAGATGGCTGATTTACATCCCATATTTCAGACTTGCAGTTAACCTAAAAGAAAGGGAGAAATCTCAATTTCCAAACCAGATGTGCATGACTGTTTAACTCCAGGAAAACATACAGATAAATATACAGTAACTTTCTCAGTAGCAAGCAGTATTATAGAGATGAGGACTGGGGCTTCTTTTTGCATTTAAGCCAATACAACTTTCATTCCAACTAGAAACAACAAGGATTCCTAATTTCGCTAAAGGAAACAGGATTGAAGGATACATTTTCTCCTGAAAAAGTCTGCTAAGGTATTTTCTTCCCAGTGACTCTTGATACTATATAGAACTATGAATTGAGGCCAACTCAAACTGTGGTACTATTTCTTTATGAGTATGATCTGTTTCTGATCATTTGCATAGACTTTCTTCCCCAGGGAAGTTGAATAATAAATTTGATTAGCCTATGCTTTCCTTGAAATGTATCTGAAAGCAGATGACAGGCCTCCATAATTAAACAACCACCCACAGTTGACTATTACTCTATATCCTTGGAAAAGGAAATGTAGTGCTTTGTAACTGTTTATGCTTCTAAATATATGCAATTATTTTTAATCTTGTTTTCTATGCTAGAAGTGACTTTTGCCTATATATAATTAGTGAGAAAAAAGCTCCTTTGCAAGGAAAAATGTAAATTTGTTGCCGATGTGTCTTTCTAATCGCACAGAGTAAATTCATTTATGTACTATCAAAACTGAGAAAGGATTCTGCTAGCCCAACAAATACAACATTTGCATTCTTCACTTCACTTAACTTAATAATGACCTTTGGATAGATGACTAAATCATCTGATTGCATGCTTAAAAACATTTTAAGGATTGAAAAAAAATGTTCATCATTATTTATCATTAGAAAAATCCAAATTAAGACAACAATGAGATATTATTTTACACCAATGAGGATAGCACATATCAAAAATACTGGAAACAACCTCTGTTGGAAATCCTGGAAACAATCTTGTTGGCGGGAATGTCGTCAGAAGGAACTCTCATCTACTGCTGGTGGAAATGCTGCTTGTCCAACCCCTATGAAAAACAAAATGGAGGCTTCTTAGTAAACTCACAGTTGAGCTACTATATGACCCAGCAATTCCCCTTTCGGGTATCTATCTGCAGGATAGAAAAGCATTTATCCAAAAGAATATATGCACACCACTATTCATTGCAGCACTCAGTGCAATAGCCAAGACTTGGAATTAACCTAGATGTCCAACAACAGATGAGTGAATCATGAAGATGTGGTACATATACACAATGAAATACTACATAGCAGTAAGAAATGATACAGTCATGAAATTTGCAGCAACATGAATGGAACTAGAAAATATTATGTTAAATGAAATAAGCCAGAAGAAGTATAAATACAGAATAATATCACTTATGTGTGGTGTGTAGAATAACTGCATAAAGAAATGCAATCGTATAAATGGGAGTTTTTGAGAATACTCTAGGCCCCAGGGTATAGTGAAAAGAAGGGGGGCAGGCCCTGAGAGATAGCACAGCGGTGTTTGCCTTGCAAGCAGCCAATCCAGGACCAAAGGTAGTTGGTTCGAATCCCGGTGCCCCATATGGTCCCCTGTGCCTGCCAGGAGCTATTTCTGAGCAGACAGCCAGGAGTAACCCCTGAGCAACGCCGGGTGTGGCCCAAAAACAAAAACAAAAACAAAAACAAAAAAAAAGAAAAGTGGAAGAGGAGAAGCAAAAAAGCTTATATTGTCTTCTAATACTTCAAAGAGACCTGCAGCAACTGACACAGTTGTATAGATTGAGCAGGTGTTTAATCGACTGCTCTTTATAGGTGTCTATAATAATGTTCTGATGCTTTTATCCATAGAAACAGGTGTAGAATGGGTTTGGAAGCGATGGACTCCCACTATAGTGCTCACTATATAAACATTTTAGAGTCTTGATTTTAATATGTTTATAATAACTCTTTAATCTTTTTTGGCCACAGTGGTTCTTGGAGATATAGGCTGGAGCCCTAGTTTCACAATGCAGTGCTGTATTATATTAGATTCAAAATACGGTGCTCATTAAGATAATGTCTTGACAAATATTCTAATCTATTCATTTTGCATTTGATGTTGCCTGCTAAGGTGATCTAATATTTATGTCCACAGATGACATTTTAGACAACTACATGCCATAGACTCTTGCTATAGTGATCATTGAATATGTTCTTGTAATTTACTTTCAATTCAAGCTAGTTTACTATTATATCAAATGCCCATGATTTTATAGTTTCCTTTCAGGAAAGGAACCTGGATGCTCAAGACCCATTAGACAATATTTCATGGTGTAGACTCCTTTTACAGTGCTCATTACCACATTACTTAGTATTCTAGACTTGAAAATCATGATTATGTTTTTTCTTTTTGGTTTTGTTTTTGAGTCACATCTGGCAGTGCTCAGGGGTTACTCCTGGCTCCACGCTCAGAAATCGCTCCTGGCAGGCTCGGGGAACCATATGGGATGCAGGGATTTGAACCAATGACCTTCTGCATGAAAGGCAAACGCCTTACCTCTATGCTATCTCTCTGGCTCCAAAAATTATTATTATTTTAAGAATGCTCTATACACAATCTTACTCAGGAAGCCTTTCTTCAGTAAAGTTTAACCTCACTAAAGATGATTTGCCTAGGAAATGGAAAACCTTTCCGTCTGACTTGCTGGCTTTATATTTTTGAAGCCTTCTAACCCATTCTACCTGGGTCAGTTTTTCAACAGCAACCGATGAATCAATCTTCGTTGTCTGACTGTGTGTGCACAAGTATATATGTTGGCCATCTCTATGTCTGTCTGTAATATACATAATGTATGTCTATGTTGTATATAGTAATTCCCCCTGTTATTTATAACCCTTCCTTTTCCCACCAGCCCTGACTAAACATTTGATAAATCCTTTTCTATTCTTTCACTCTCTTACCCCTGTTCTGTTATTTCTTTCTATTTCACTCTTTTTAGCCCAGTTCTTAACTCCTTGGGAACTAGAACATTTTCTCCACCAAAACCAGCTGCCAACCAGCTCCCAAAGTAAAAAGACAGCTTCTCAGCTTGCTTTGCCTCAGCCTGGAAAGAAGCTCCCACCACCGCTGCTGCTGATTTGCTCTCAGTGGCCCCTTTTCTCCCACCTCCTTCAATGTGTACGGTTACTCGCTACCGGATTGGGCTTTTGAGAGACCCTCAGCTCAAGGACATTTCCTGATCCATGACTGCTGGGAGCTATTTTTCTGACTCTACCAGACCATGTCGCTGTCTGACGCTGTGCTCCAGATTTTATTCCTCCCCCACCTCCTATATTTAGAAAGACTTAAAGGAAATATGTATATCTCCTTTGTATATTTCTTTAGATTCCTAAATATTGTGTATTTCTTTAGATATACGTCCTCAATAGGTATACTCTTGTTGTGTATTTTCTTATGTAAATGTAGTTTTCCCATTCCTGTTTTGGACTTGTTTAGTAGAAAATTCTAGTAGATACATTTCTCTTGGGTTCTGAGATCATGTTAGAACCACTTTATAGGGATTGTTTAACCTGATTTTTTTTTTTTTTTGGTTTTGGGGCCACACCCGGCGATGCTCAGGGGTCCTGGCTGTCTGCTCAGAAATAGCTCCTGGCAGGCATATGGGACACCGGGATTCGAACCAACCACCTTAGGTCCTGGATCGGCTGCTTGCAAGGCAAATGCCGCTGTGTTATCTCTCTGGGCCCTAGCCTGTTATTTTTACTCCCCAAATGCACCAGTAGTATCACGTGGCATTCTTCCTTGCATAGGCACATTAAAATGGGGGAAATCTTACATATAGAAAGAAGTTCTTATCTAATACTAATAGGAAATCATAAATTTTATATTTCAGGGGGTCCTTTTACCCCAAATATTAGTCACAGTGACTTTACTTGGGCTTCAGTCTATTGGACATCAGCCATTTACTCCCAAACCTTGAATTCCATCTTTGGAAAAGTCATTGTTCTCTGCACCAGGAATTGAACTTCTACTGGGGAAGGCCCTAATGCTCTCCTGGCACCAACTTGTTCCAGACTAGGTTCATATGACACCCTGATGACCTGGAAATAGCAACAACTTGCTTTCAGGGCAGGTTTTCCTGCATCATCACCTAGCAGTGAGATGAAACCAGAAGATGCTCTGTTACACCCTGACTTCGACATAGGATCTATGTAAAAACCAAGATTTCTAATGACAGAAACCTGACTGTGACAACCATGACAGAGGAGAACTTTTACTAGGACCTTGAAAAAAGACTTTGGGTTTAAACAACTTTGTATGCCCAGAGCCTGTAGTTGGTCAATGGCAGGATACTTCATGGGTTGGGTCTCCCTGTTTTTAGGTCAAAGGTTTTTACTTTCTATTTTTCTCAACTTTTGCCATGTCTATGCAAAAAAAATAAACACACACACACAAAAAAAAACCCCAAAAACCTGCCACCCCCCTTTTTATCTTTCTTTTTATTTTTTTATCTTTTAAATAGGGGCTCCTGCCTTTTTCATAAAAGCTTGAGACATGGCTTACACTGGTAGGTCAAGGGGCAAAGTGTGATGGTATAGAATGCATTCTGGAAACATTCTGGTGGAGGGAAGTCAACACTGGTGGTGGAAATGGCCCTGATTCCTATATATTTGAAATTCAACTATGAAGGACTAAATAGATCACAATGGTTTTAATAAAATATAATTTAAATATATATATTTTAAGGATATTTAAGTCATGAACCCCGTCACTTAAAACGTATGCAGAATTTCTATTATAGGATACAATAACAAAAATATTCTCTCTAGCCATTCTTCTTACTGTTTATATTATCTGATTTCCCTCACTGTTAAGCCTATTCATTCATCCAGAATTTACTGAGTAGCTATTATGGGCCAGAGCCCAGAGATATTAAAAATGTCTTAGGCTTACTCTCACCCCTAGGAGAGCTGTTTAGCCAAGAATACAGACAATGTAAACAAGTAATTATATAGAGTGCCTGAGAGCCCAGAGGGAAAAGTTAAGTATTCAAGGGAGGTATGTTTGGAAAGCCTTCCTTGGGACTATTTTCAAGCAAGGTCTTGCAGATAAAGCAAAATTCAACAAGAGAAAGCTGGAGATGGAGTCATGACCCATATGTTCTGAAGCTGCTGTATTTGCTGAGGCTGGAACAGAAGATGAAAAAGAATATTTATCAATGGCACTTCAAATACACTGATTAAAACACATTGTCAGAGCCTTAAATATTATGCCTTCATGTTCAAAATAGATTTTAATAATGCAATGCTAAGCATAAAATAAAAAGGTAGCATTTTGGTTGACAAAAAAGCAGCAAAGAATAATTTAAAAAGATTAGATTTAATATCTTTATTAATGTGTGTATGGTCAATGATCTTATATATAATTGCACATGATGGTAATAATTGTTTTCTATACTTTATAATATAAATTTATTTCATTAAGGTAACATATAATACATATAACAATATAATAAATGGGCTTTAATAAATAGGGTCAGAGAAATGGCACCAAGAGCTGAAGCACACTCAGCAAAAAATCACATTCATGTAAAAGTCCTGAGTTTAACCCCAGCATTCCAGGGTCCTATGTAAGATTTCGGAACTCTCAGTTACTCAAATGAATAGGTCAACTCAGTTAGAAAAAGGAAAAAGGTGTGTGTGTATGTGTGTGTGTGTGTGTGTGTGTGTGTGTGTGTGTGTGTGTGTCGCGCGCAAATATAACTCAAGACAGTCTCCATATCCTCTCATATTAGAAAAGTCTGTGGAATAAAATAACCCAAGAGGCACATGGCATTGACGGAGCATTACTCTTCTCCAATGGCCACACTAGCAGCAAGGATCCTCTCTAAACAGTTTCATATGTGTGAGGACTGGGGAATAAAAGACCAGAAAAAAGCTCGCCACAACTGGCAAACTAAGTTGCACAGCCATCACATTGAAAACTCAGAAACAGGGCCCGGAGAGATAGCACAGCGGCGTTTGCCTTGGAAGCAGCCGATCCAGGACCAAAGGTGGTTGGTTCGAATCCCGGTGTCCCATATGGTCCCCCGTGCCTGCCAGGAGCTATTTCTGAGCAGACAGCCAGGAGTAACCCCTGAGCACCGCCGGGTGTGGCCCCAAAACCAAAACAAAAAACAAAAAAAACAAAAAAAAGAAAACTCAGAAACAAACAAGTATACATTTACCAGTACTTGTATCACACATTTGCAAGTATAATGGCTAATGAAAAACTAATACTAAGAGTGAAGAGTGTTGGTTTTATATTTACCTCTATATCAACATGCCTATATGTTCTGCTGTGTACTAGGCTCTATTTGAAACACTACATTGCAACAGCAAAGAAAATACCCTTGTCCTGAATCATGGATGAGGCTCAACTAATAGAGTCCATGCTGCTTGAAGCCCTGAATTTGATCTCTAGCTTCTGACCACTGCCAGACAGAGCACAAAATCATCAGATCCACAGTGTTACAGAGAAAATGAGTAGAAAAATGTCTGATAATCCTCTGATCGATCACCTTAAATATCATTATAAAAGGGGCCAGAGAGATAGTACAGTGGATAGGGCATTGACCGTGCATGTAGCCAACCTGGGTTCTATGGTTTCCCTGAAACTTTCAGAAGTAATTCCTGAGGGCAGAGCCAGGAGTAACATCTTTCTGAGTATAGCCTCAAAGAATTTCTGGCTGTGGCCCCAAAACAAAACAAACAGAAAGGGGACAAAATGTTAAGATCTTAATCACAATCTTAAATGTTAAAGATTTTGGCCATCCCACAATCAGCTCTCACCCTCAATTATATCAATTATATACATGACCCTATTTGTCTTTCAAATCTGATGACCTCATAAAGCATGACCAATGGATAGGCAAAACAACTAAAGGGCAACATGGGTCACTGTCTAGATAGAATAGAGCAAAACAGAAGGGAATTGGAAAGAATTATGAGAAGAGTAAAGAGGTAAGAAGAAGCAGAAATATGGCAGTTTGTGAGGAGCGAGGCAAGAAGAATTGCAATTGAGTTGTCCAGGATACAGAGGTTTCTGATTCTGCAGCTGCTGGATTCTTAAGAAATACTACATTAAATAAAGAACTGTAAAAAATAAACACAGTTACAACACGAATGACATTGGGCATTGTAATGTTAATCTTATACATCTTCCACAAGAACTCAATGACTAGATATACTGACTCTACCAGCACCATGGGGACCACGCATAGCTCCGAATGGCCCCCATTTTTATTTCAAGTATATGCCAATCTGTTTTTCCGAAGTTTACTTTGGAGTGGGAAATAGTAAGTAGAATACTAAGTAAAAGTCAAATAAATGGCTGGAGCAAATACAGTGCATAGGGCTTTTGCCTTGTATGTGTGCCCAATCTGAGTTTGATCCTTTGCATCCCTTGCAGTGCATCTCTCCCCACTACCTCACTACCCCACCCCACCCACATCCCCGGCTCCACCAGGAGTGATTCCTGAAGTTTCACCAGGAACCTAAGCTTCACCATGTGTGGTCCAAAACCAAGTAAACATAAAGTCAATCAATAAATCAGAAATTAAATACGAGAGTAAAAAATAATTATAAACCAGAATAAAAGGAAAGAGAAATATTGAACTGGGTGTTGCAATTTTTCAGTGTTTTGTTTTGTTTTATTTTATTTTGTTTTTAGACAACACCTGACAGTGCTCGTATGGACCATCAAGTCCTAGGGAGTGAACGTGAGTCTACACTTCATCCCTTTGATCTTTCTCAGCCTGGATGTTGCTATTTTAAATCAGATAACCAGGTGACAGTGAACTAAGACTAAATCTTAGTCCTTGGTCCCATCTCTAAAACCTTGGCATTTCCAAGGCACCTTGGCACAACAGTGATTATTCAGAGCTACTCACAGCTCTGTGCATGGGAAGTCATTACTGGCAGGTTCTTCTAACCAAGATTGGCTGCATTCAAGGCCAGCAACACCTTAACCACTCTACTATATATCAACCCAAAGCCAACCCAACCTGAAATTTATATGTGATCCTGGCCTAAGGCAGGACAAACAGAAGTTGGAGGAGGTGACTAAAACAATTCTTTTATTTTTAATTTCCCACTAGTACATGAAACTCATATGATAATTTTAGTTATACAAAAATAAATATAATTCATGGGGCCAGAGAGGTCGTGCAGTGGGAAAAGTACTTGCCTTGTACAGAACTGACCCAGGTTTGATCCTGGCTATCCCAGATGGTCTCCCAAGCACTGTCAGAGTGCAGAGTAAGGAATAACCTCTGAGCATTGCCAGGTGTAGCCCAAAAATCTTTTTAAAAGAAAGAAAAATATAATTCCTACACACTTGAATCTGTGACCTGAAAATAATAACCTCTCTGTTTCATCGTATCTATTATATATTTAATAAATAATTTGCATTTTTATAATCAATAAATAAAAGAAAAAAAATATTATATGGTTTTTCTCTACAAGTAAGGATGACATCATTCCCGTTGTGTTGCTCATGGATATATCAGCAGAAGACAGAATAAAGTATATGTAAAAATAATGTCATTTGGATTTTAATTAAATTCAATTCAAAGTGAAGACTAAACTAATGAAATGAAGGTGTAGACTATAGGGGTAGAATAAAACTGAATTTTGTTTGCTTATGTTCTTTGTGAAAAAGCCTGTAGGCTAAAACACTAGAAAGTAAACAGCTTTATTTTTCTCTTTTTTTTTTATTTTTTTTATTTTTGGAAAGAAGGTTTGAGGCTACACCCAGGAACACTCATTGTTCATTCTTTTGTTTAGGGATCACTCCTAATAGTACTAAAAGACCATACATAGTGCCAATAATCAAATATGGGTCACCAGAAGCAAAGCAATCTCTGTACTGTCTCTCATTCTGATCCAGAAGCAAATTTCATTGTTTCATTTTTTTTTCTAACAGCTGCATAGTATTCCATGTGTAAATGTAATGAAGAGAATGATATCCAAAGCAAGATTCAGGACTAGAGAGAAAGAACAGAGGTTAACAAGGGAAAATCTGATTTGAATCCTGGCGCCAGAGCACCATCATGAGTTATCCCTGAGTCCAGAACCAAGAATAAACAGTGGGTACTGAAGAGGGTTGTTCCTCATCACCATAACCACTTAAAAGGGCGGTGGGTGTGGCAGAGAGGTAGCACAGTGGTTGGGTGTTTTACTTGTTCTCAGCCAACCCATGACGGAAGGTGGTTCAATTCCCTGCATTCCATATGGTCCCCTCAGCCTTTCAGGAACTATTTCTGAGCGCAGAAACAGGAGTAACCCCTGAGTGCCACTGGGTGTGCCCCCCCAAAGCCAACAATAATAACAACATTCGATTATCAATGTTATCTCCAGTAACTTTGGGACAATCTTCTACACTAAACCATCTCTTCCCCTTGAGCTGTTCCTGTCTGCCTGGTCTATGTTGTCTGCCTTCCCCATTTTCTGTCTCTGGAATATCTCTTGTGGCAGTTTGCAATCAACCCGTGGGGTTAATTAGCACCTTTATACAGACAATTCCCAAAGCAATATTTTCAGAGGTGATCTCTCTCCTGTTTCACGTTCTTCATATGTAATTCCCTGCTTGCATCGCATTTTAATAAATAAAAAAACAAAATCCATAATACTCTGTCTCAAGTTTCCATTTCTTTTCATTTTACCACAATCACAGCCAACCATGTATTTTGAGTCAAGGTCTCATTTTCCTTCTCCAATATTTTCTTTCCTTATACTCATTTGGATCAGATTTGTTGATGTTTTCTTTTTAGTATAACTTTTTCTCTCTATTGAAATTATTCCTATAACCTCTCATCTCACTCCACTTGTATATTTTAAGTAATTTACAATCTTTTGTTTTGTTTTGTTTTGTTTTGGGCCACACCCGGCGATGCTCAGGGGTTACTCCTGGCTGTCTGCTCAGAAATAGCTCCTGGCAGGTACAGGGGACCATAAGGGACACCGGAATTCGAACCAACCACCATTGGTCCTGGATCGGCTGCTTGCAAGGCAAACGCCACTGTGCTATCTCTCCGGGCCCTAATTTACAATTTTATCATTTTATTCACAACTATTAAGAAAACTCAGATCATACAATAATGAGATACTTCCTAGTGTAGTAAAGCCTCATGCTGTTAGGATTATTTTTTAATTATATATTTTCTTTCTTTTTTTTTTAATTTATTAAAAGAAAATGTATACCAGAATTGAAATAACTGATCATAATACATTTGTTTCAGGATGACAGAAAGTGAAGTTATTCAAACATAGAAAGAAAATAGAGAATTTAAAAAAAATGAAAAAGGGCCCGGAGAGATAGCACAGCGGTGTTTGCCTTGCAAACTGCCAATCCAGAACCTAAGGTGGTTGGTTCGAATCCCGGTGTCCCATATGGTCCCCCATGCCTGCCAGGAGCTATTTCTGAGCAGACAGCCAGGAGTAAACCCTGAGCACCGCCGGGTGTGACCCAAGCCCCCCCCCAAAAAAAAAGGAAAAAGAAAGGGAGAGAGTTCATTAGCAGTTATATCTGTGAAAATTATTAAATCACCAATAAAGTCGTTGATACAATATCTGAAGGTTTAGTATGCTCCCTTTTTTTTTTCTTTAGAGATGGGGGATACACTAAAAAATGTGTGTGTGGCCGATGTCGTTTGCATAGGTACAGCAAAATATGGAAGGAATTAAAAGGAAAGACCTTTGGCCTATAAAACAGGAAGCTCTTACTCCCAAAGTATTTGGCATAGGATTATTATTTTAAAATAAAACTGAGAAAATAGCAAGATTGATGAGGATATAGAGAAATTATCTCTGTCTCTCTCTTTCCATTTTTTTCCTCTAAGACACTAGTTGGTGATATTGTTACTGGAAAGGTATTATGAATATTACTTTACCTCATTTCAGCACTCAGTTCTTGTCCAGAATGATCATTTCCAACTATCATTGACAGAGTGGTTCTTTCTCTGCCCTAACTGCACTCCCCCACTATTTGTGACAAGCATTCTGCCATGAATCAGTCCTCCTGACCTTTGTCTCAATTATCTCTGGATATTACCATACTATCTTATTATTTTTATAACCCATAAATGAGTGTCTTCATTCTATGTCTAATCCTTTTCATCTGATTCATTTCACTCAGCATAATAATCTCCATAGTCATCCATATATAAGCAAATTTTATAACTTCATTTTTCCTAACAGCTGCATAGTATTCCGTGGTATAGATGTACTATTTCTTTAGCCACTCATTGTTTTTCAGGTACTTGGTTGTCTCCAGGTTCTGGCTATTGTGAATAGTGCTGCAATGGACATAGGAATGCAGAGGGCTTGTCTGCATGGTGTCTTGGGGCCACTGGGGTATATTCTTAGGAGTGGTATTCCTAGATTATATGGAAACTCAATTTCTCATTTTTTGAGGAATATCCATATTGATTTCTAAAAAGACAGGACCAGTCTACATTCTCACCAGCAGTAAATGAGAATCCCTTTCTTCCCACATATACACTGGAACTGGTTGTTCTTGTTCTTTATAATGTGTGCCAGTCTCTGTGGGGTGAGAATATATCTCATTGTTTTGATTTGCATCTTCTTAATCATTAATAATGTGGAGAATTTTTATGTGCCTTTTGGCCTTCTGTATTTCTTTCTTGAAGAAATTTCTTTTCATCATTTCTCCCATTTTTTTGATGGGCCAATATGTTTCTTTTTATTAAGCTCTGCCAGGCCTTATATATGTTAGATATTAACCCCTTATACATGGGTATTTGGTGAATAATTTCTCCCAATCCATGGGCAGTCTTTATATCCTGGTCTCCATTTCCTTTGAGATGCAGAAGCTTCTTAGTTTAATGTAGTCCCATTTGTTTATCTTTTAAAAGAAAGGAGGGGTGGAGAGATACAGTAATAGGCTTAGACTGTAAGTATGCTTGGCATGCATCCAACATTCTTTTAATCTCTGTCATCCCAGGGCCTTCTTTAGCATAGTTGGGTATAACAACATTAAGTGTGGCCCAGCAGTCATCTAAACACCACTTGGGTGGTGCTGGAGGCCCCCAACATTGAACATTCCAAGCAGTACCACATTCAACTATCTGGGATTTTTTTGGCAAAGAATCACCCAAAGTGGTTCCCAAGCCCCATGAACATAGCTTGAGTGGTTCCTCTCACCCCAATAATAAAAGTAAAGAGACCAGAGAACAAGTTCAATGGTCAGGGGTGGTATTTGCCTGGCATGTGCCTAGACTTGAGCTTGAGATTCAGCATCAGATGTCCCCCAACACCAACAATTATAGTCCTGGAAGCTCCTAGCATACCAGATTAGAGCAGCACCACATTACTGGGCCCAAGCATTAAACAGTCCTACCAAGTTAGTCAAAAATTAGCAGAAAAGGCCTTTAGGCCCATTAATCACTGCTTGAAAGACTCCCAAAATTTAAAGTAAAAATAAAAGGAATGGGGGCTGGAGAGATAGCAGAGCGGTAGGGCATTCACCTTGCATGCAGCCAATCTAGGACAGATGGTGGTTTGAATCCCAGCATCCCATATGGTCCCCATGACTGTCAGGAGTGATTTCTGAGCACTGATCCAGGAGTAACCCCTGAGCACCACTGGGTGTGACCCCCCAAAACAAACAAACAAAAAATAAATAAATAAAATAAAAGGAAAGGAAAGGAAAGGAAAGGAAATTTTGATACATGCTGCATGTATGATCCATCAAGATACTATGCTAATTAAAATTATTCACAGATAATAAATACTGCATGATTTCACTC
The DNA here is from genome assembly GCF_024139225.1 of Suncus etruscus. Classification (NCBI taxonomy): domain Eukaryota; kingdom Metazoa; phylum Chordata; class Mammalia; order Eulipotyphla; family Soricidae; genus Suncus; species Suncus etruscus. Next base: position 15,986,787 of record NC_064858.1, read on the forward strand.
ACATGATATACCTAGAACAGGCAAATTCATAAACAGAAGTAGAATGGCAGTTTTAAGCCCCAGGAAGTGGGATGCAGGGTAAGAATTATTGTTTAATGGGCTCAGATTTAGATGGGGAAAATGAAACATTGGTGATGATGAAAGTAGTACAATAATGTGTGTATCTAATGTCATTAAATTACATTGAGATGGGTTGGAATGATATATAGTGGGCTGTAAACTTGCTTTGCACACATCTGACTCAGATTCCAATTCTGGCATTCCATATGGTTCCCTAAGTACACCAAGAATTATCCATGAGTACAAAGCCAGGATTAAACCTTGAGTACCACTGAGTGTGGCCCAAAAATAAAAGAAATATTAAAAAACATTAAAAATTTAAAATATTTGAAGATGATAAATAAATTTTATTATGTATGTTGCCACAATATTAATTTCACAATTATTCAAATATTCTTAGCATTTGGTTTATTTGAAAGGGTTCCAAAGTCTACTTTACATTTGATTAATTAATACCAAAAGTCTCCATTAACTAATAATAATTCCTCCACACCTATTCTGTTTTATATGTTATATTGGGTTTTTTTTTTTGTTTGTTTGTTTTGTTTTTTTTTTTTGGTTTTTGGGCCACACCCGGCGGTGCTCAGGGATTACTCCTGGCTGTCTGCTCAGAAATAGCTCCTGGCAGGCTCGGGGGACCACATGGGACACCGGGATTCGAACCAACCACCTTTGGTCCTGGATCGGCTGCTTGCAAGGCAAACACCGCTGTGCTATCTCTCCGGGCCCTATACTGTTGTTGTTGTTGTTGTTTAACTTTATTTATTGTTTTATTGATTCATTGATTGGTCTTCGGGCCACACCAGGCAGCACTCAAGAGTTACTCTTGGCTTTGCACTCAGAAATTGCCCCTGGCAGGCTGGGAGACTATCTGGGATGCAGGGATTCAAACAGGGTCCCTCCTGGGTCGGCTGCATGGTTGGCTGCATAGAAGGCAAAAGCCTCACCATTGTGCTATTTATCTGGCCCCTATATATTATATTGTTGAAGAAACCAAATAGTTTGGTTCATACATTTTCCACATTCTGGGGTGGCTGGTTGCATGCTGTGTCATTAAATATATTATTCTACTTCCAGTCTTCTGGTTGCTAAATTAAATTCAGGTTTATTTTTTCATCAATAGTTTCTATTGCATTATATTATGAAATATTGTCTGATTGCTATTATTTTGTGCTAAAATTGATGTAAATGTTAGCAATTTATTTCCATCAATTATAAATTCTCTATCAACCTTTCACATGTTGCAATTGAAGTTGAAACTGAAGATTATTGATTATCTAGATTCATTATTTCATAATGGGATTAACTGTGAATTCTAGGGGCTGGAGAGATAGTACAGAGATAATTCTCTTGCCTCACATGTGGCCACTTCATCTCCAAAATTAATTTGATTCCTCATACTGCATATGTTTCCTCCAAGCACAAATAGTAGTGACCCCTGAGCAAGAAACCAGGAGTAAGCTTGGAAAATCTTTGAGTATGACTCCAAAACATACATACATATATAATTCGTAATACATACATACATGTGATTTTCTAATTCTATAATTCTCTTTGCACTACTTAGAAATCTACTTCTACTTAGAAATCTCTAAAAATGAATTTTACATCTAAAGTTTTTGAAAACTTGAAAAATAAAGCTTTATCCAAAAGTCAAGAATGCTTCATTCTTTCTGTTATAAATTAGTTTTCAAAATAAATTAAAAATTTCTTTATATTCTTTCCTTTATAAATTAGTTTTAATTTAAAAAAACCTAGCAGCAGCATGTTTTGTGTGTGTGTGTGTGTGTGTGTGTGTGTGGTTTTTGGGTCACACCCGGCAGTGCTCAGGGGTTATTCCTGGCTCCAGGCTCAGAAATTGCACGGGGGACCATATGGGGCGCCGGGATTCGAACCGATGACCTCCTGCATGAAGGGCAAACGCCCTACCTCCATGCTATCTCTCCAGCCCCGCAGCATGTTTTTTAATGGATTTTAATATAGTTGTTTTTTTTTTCAATTCACTGAACAAATATATTTTTAATCCAAAAATGATTCCATTGTACTGGATAGTACAGAGGATATAGGACACTTGCTTTTATGCAGCCAACCCAAGTTCAATCCTCTGCATCCCATATGGTTCTCCAAACATAAACCAGGAGTGGTTCCTGAGTGTAGAATTAAAAGTAACACCTGAGCACTGCCACAGGTGGCTCCCCACAAAAATAAAAGAAGGGCTGGAAAGTTAGCATGGAGGTAAGGCGTTTGCCTTTCATGCAGAAGGACGGTGGTTCAAATCTCGACATCCCATATGGTCCCCTGTGCCTGCCAGGGGCGATTTCTGAGCATAGAGCCAGGAGTAATCCCTGAGTGCTGCCAGGTGTGACCCAAAAAACAAACAAACAAAAAAAAAAAGAAAAAAGAAAAGAAAAGAAAAGTTTCATTTACAAGAAGTTGCATGCCTTTATCTGGATCCTTAGTCATTTTAAAACTCTAGTAGTCTCCTAGTTTCTTTGCCAGAAAAGACAATATTTCAACTTAATCTTAATATATCCTGACTCCAACTTGGAATTGGAAATTTCCTTTAGGAACCTCTGGAAATGGTATTTAGAGAGCAACATGAGAGTGAGATGTGAAAGTTAATTGCAACTGGAGCTGCTTCTGACCTTTCAATGTTCATAATTAGAAAATTTGTGTTGCTTTATTTTAAGATTAAAAATATATCAAATGGAAAGCCTGTCTAGAGTACAGGCGGGGGTCGGTTGGGGAGGAGGGAGATTTGGGACATTGGTGATGGGAATGTTGCACTGGTGATGGGTGGGATTCTTTACATGACTGAAACCCAAACACAATCATGTATGTAATCAAGGTGTTTAAATAAAATATAAAAAAGAAAGAAAGAAAGTGCTTAGCCAAATATATATATATATTATATAATATATAATTTGTAAATATCTTAATACCAAAATACAGGTTTTTAACTTAATATATTTAATATGTATTGGTATATATGTGTCTTTCTCAAAAACATTCAGGCTCTCTAATAGCAGCATAATGGTATATTTACAATATTCTATTATATCATATTATTGTTTCAAAGTAACTAGACATTCCTTTTTATAAAATGAAGATATAACATAAGTAAAACATTAAAACTGCCAGCTATAAATAAATTGCCCAGAAAAATTATCATTCAAAGATAATGTGGAAGGAGACACTTTTGGGGGTTACACATACCTGGAGGTACCCCCAACTCTGTGCTGGGCCACTCACTGGCCAAAGCATCATCACCAAATCTGAGCATTTAACCATCCAGTCTAATGGTTGAGCAATGCCCAGATGAATACCAAAAGCTCTGAGTGTTGGAAAATCAAATAAATAAAAGAATTTGAAAATATATATATACACAATAAAAATTACTTTTTTAAAAAAAGAAAATATTTACATAGCAAATAGAAACAGAAGAGCAATATTCTAGCAACTGGGAAAGATATTTGCAGATCATACATCTGACAAGATATTAATATTCAAATTCCGAACACAATTCTACAACATAAAGGAAAACCAAGCACCACAACAACAAAAAAAGGGCAAATGAGCTAAATAGATACTTCTACAAAGAAGATATATCAATGGTCCAAAGACATGAAAAAATTTGAAATCACTTATAATGAGTTAAATACAAATTAAAATCCAATGAGCTGTCAATGGTATGAATGAATGGCCCATATAGAAAAGGTGTTGAAAGTAAATGTTGGCGAAGATACAGAGAAAAAGAAACACTAGTACACAGTTGGTGGGAATGTAAATTGATACAACCTCTATAGAAATGGTGTGGAGAAGATTTAAAAACTTATATGAAGTCCAAGCCTGAGACTTAGAAGTAGACTGACTGCCTGCTAAACATGAATGAGATTGAAAGTTTGATTCCCATTACTACGCACATTGTGGACTATGATACAAGCACTGTAATTGTGATCCCTGGCAGTATCAGTGTGACGCCCAGCAAGCATCTCAATCAATTGTGGATGAATTACAACCAAAAAGATAAAAAAAAAAAAAAGTCAGATAATTAAAATGGAAGTGGAGATTCCATATGATTTAGCAATTCCACTCCTAGATATTTCTCCAAAAAGAGAGGTAAAAACTAATTCAAAAAACCTCTGTGCTCAGAAAAGCCTTATTCCCATAAGCCACAACATGGAATCAGCCTAAATGGCCGTTAACAGATGGTTGTAAATAGAAGGCAGGTATTTTATATATTTAATGGATCACTATAATTTTAAAAAGATAAAAATTATAACTTCCTAACAATGAATCTTGAGGTGATTAGACTATGTGAAATAAGTAATAAACTGAAAGACAATTAATGAATGATTTTACTCTTACTAGGAGTATTAATAACTAGCATCAGGGGCCGGAGAGATAGCACAGGGATAAGGCGTTCGAATCCCAGCATTCCATATGGTCCTCCCTACCCCACCCCCAGCCTGCCGGGAGTGATTTCTGAGCAGAGAGCCAGGAGTAACCCCTGAGCGCTGCCGGGTGTGACCCAAAAACAAACAAACAAACAAACAAACAAAACATAACTAGCATCAGTGAACTGGCAAAACCCAACAAACTATCTCTGGATTTGACATGATAGTTACTGGAAATGGATAGGTTTTTTTTCTGGTGGTGGGATGGCACTGAATTTTGGTAACCGGTGTGTTGTGTCTTAAAAGCCCTTAGATTCCGTATTATATGTCGATGATAAATCAGCAAAACAATAACAATATTACTACAACAACCAATGTAATTACTAAAAGTTGTATGAATTTTTTTTTTTTTTTTTTTTTGTGGGACAACACCTAGAGATGTTTAGGATATATTTCTGGCTCTGTGCTGGGGGAGCACTCCTGGCTGTGGTTGGGAAACATTTGGGATGTTAATGACTGAACTTGGGTCAGTAGCATGCAAGGCAAATGCATTGTGGGCACCCTAGGTTCTGAACAGGGGGGATGCCATTTTGTAAAGGGCCACAAGCCTAAGTTTTCATTAACACCATCCAAGATACCTGGCCACACCAGGTAGCCTATTCGGAAAGAACACAAGGGAGTGGTAGGAAGGTCTCTAGACAGCTAATTGTCTTAAGGATTATCAAAATTTAGAACCTCCTCATCCCCTCCCTGTATAAACTAGATTATGATCTCATGGCAGAGATTGCCTTCTCTGGGAGATGGCCTTGGCTAACCAGTTTGGGGGTTGTGGCTGCTGGAATAAAGTCTGCTTTGCTTTATTTCAATTGTGTTATCTTGTACTTCAACTCAACTCTGGACCCTAAGACATTGTACAATTTCTTTACACTTCTTTCTGTTCTCATGACACATTTGACTAAGAATGTATTTTCAATTATTGTTTTAATTACATGACACACAAAGACCGTATTTGGTGCCAGAGATGGAAATATCCATTTTAATTGTTTTATATGGCTCTTCAGTCATCCAAAAATTTTCAAGTCTGTATATCTCTACTAATCTTAGATGTTCTCTTTATAATGACCTAACTTTTCACATATATTTACAAATTTAAGCCTGGATTTTCTATTTGGTTCCATTATTTGGTCTGTTTGTTCACTCATAAATATAATATCTAATTTTAGAGACTTTGTAATGTTTAAACATCTGGTGTAAGAAATAGTCCCCCATACTCATTGTTTTTCTTTTTTAAGGTTTCCTGGGTATTTAGATTTAATTGTTTTTCCAAATGAATTATACAATTAGTTTGTTCAGCTCCAAGACTAAAAGATTGATGATAGTATGTATTATCTGAATACATTTCTTTACTATATTAAGTTTTCTTTTTTGTTTGTTTGTTTGTTTTTTGGGCCACACCCCAAAGTGCTCAGGAGTTACTCCTGGCTGTCTGCTCAGAAATAGCTCCTGGCAGGCATGGGGGACCATATGGAACACCGGGATTCGAACCAACCACCTATGGTCCTGGATCAGCTGCTTGCAAGGCAAACACCGCTGTGCTATCTCTCCAGGCCCTATATTAAGTTTTCTATCTATACTCATAGTATGAATTACTATTCACCTCTGCTTTTGTGTCATTTCTATATATTTTATAGCTACTTTCAGTGTATTAGTGATTTCTTATTAGCTCTACAGCCAAGTACTGTTTTTACTTGTGTTCTAATTATAAAAGTGTCTTTATAGTCTTTAACCATATGTTATATTTTAATTTATAAAAGCCATTGCTTTCTGTATATTTTTCTAAAACTCTTTACTTGACTAAATCCTCTGAAGTGTTTAAGCAATTTTTGGTAATTCTTTTTTGTTTTCTAGATAAATAAAATAAAATTAAATAATTTTACCTCTTTCTTATTAATGTGCCTCTTTTTTTTGTTTGTTTGTTTTTTGTTTTTTGTTTTTTGTTTTTTTGGTTTTTTGGGGACCACACCCGGCAGTGCTCAGGGGTTACTTCTGGCTGTCTGCTCAGAAATAACTCCTGGCAGGCACGGGGGGGGGGGGGGGGGATTTGGGACACCAGGATTCGAACCAACCACCTTTGGTCCTGGTCCTGGATAGGCTGCTTGCAAGGCAAACACTGCTGTGCTATCTCTTTGAGCCCACCATGTGCCTCTTCTAATGAAATTTGATGGTAATCTTCAAAATAGTTTTTTAAAGATAATAATGGTAATATTGTGAATGTTTCTCCACACACTCCTGAAGTTTTTCAAAGGCCAATATGCAATCCTGAGACTGAACTGGGGTCAGCAGTATGAAAAGTAAACACCTTAAGTGAAACCTGAAATTCTGTATTTTCATCAAATTCTCAGAGTAGACAGGAATGTTGCTTCTCAAAGTAGACTATACTTTAAGTAGTCATTGTTAATTTTCAAAAGATCACCACACTGTGGAGGAAAAGCTTTCTTTTTCAGTCAAGAATTGGAGACTTCCCAGAATTCTGACTATCTGCCCACCACCCCCAAACATATCCAATTTCAACAGACTGCCTATTCTCAACAGGGAAAAAAAATCTACATTAATCACTTAAAGTAGCAGAGCATTTGTTTTAACAGACATATGTTAATTTTCTAACAACCAGACAATATAGGAAATGCATTCTTGAGTACAGAATATACTTATTTCTAAAGCAGATGCAGGCTATGTATAGGAAATGCAAACTAAGTGTGGCAAAACACATCTTAAAGATGGTTGTCTTTAAATGAGCATGTTACTCTGGTCTTTGTAGGTGCTCAGAAGGTGTCTCGCACTGCTACAATAGGGGATTTGGGATGTAAATGTACAGGAACTACAGAGGGCAACAACTATCCCCTGGCTGACTCAACCCTTATTTATTTCTCTGTGCCTAATTTTGAAAAAAATTTCCTTCACACAATGATTTAAAAAATATCATTTTCTAGTTTTGAGTTCCCAGATAAATCCTTAAAATGATAAAATTGGAAAAAGTAATAAGAACTTTCTGATTTTCAGTTTTAAGAGGACAAGAACAGAAACAGAATTGGGAGGGGAATGCTTCCATCTTTGTTTTAGTTTGTTTTAGGAAAACAAAGAGAAAAAGGGAAATAGAGACTCCCCTCTCCCTTCCAAAGCTGGCATTTAAATTCTGTGTGGTCCAAACTTGGAAGACAACTGTAGAGGTTTCCTCATAAACTACAGAGTAGAAAAATGCAATATATGACAAATAGGATGATTCCTTGCCACAGAGGAAGAGGAAGAAAGTCCTTTCTGTAGCTATGGGGAGGAGTCTGAAAAAAAGCAGAGCTGAGACATGTATTACTTAGAGAACATGCTGGGACAAGGCACAGTGGCTAGAAAAACCCAGCAGTTCAAGAGCACATGCCAGAAAGGGGAAAATACAGGCATAGCTCTCGAGTATCTTACAAGACTCTAACATTACAACTGCCAATATCCAAAGGCTAGAAAGAATATACCTTCAAGAGAGATTTATTTATCAAGGGCAAAAGACTCAGACAAGAAATTTCTCTCTGGTACTAGTATAAGAAATTATTTTTGGTATTGGGTTAAGAGGTAAGGTGATGGATAAACTCCATTGAGCCTTCCAAGATTGGACCACAGAGATAGTAAAACTCTTTTTTTGAGTAGCATGCTGGGGGGTTAGAAGGTGAAAGACTCATACCCTAGAAAATCATTGTGCCTACAGGGTCATAAGAAGCAACTTACATAAGAACCAGAAAAGTGGGCCTGAGAGATAGCAAAGAGGTAGGGCGTTTGCCTTAGACGGAGAAGGTCGGTGGTTCGAATCCCGGCATCCCATATGGTCCCCTGTGCCTGCCAGGAGCGATTTCTGAGCATAGAACCAGGGGTAACCCCTGAGCACTGCCATATGTGACCCAAAAACAAACAAAAAAAGAACCAGAAAAGTATATAATTGGAAAGAACCGACTTGGTTCAACAGATTGGTGAGTTTGACAATAATCAACAAATTCCTTTCTGGGCTGATCTTTTGAAGCATATTCCTGTGTATTTATAAATATTTAGCATATTAATTTTGAAGCATATTCTTATGTACTTACAAATTATAAAGATTTATAAACATAAAGATTTCTGGTTAAGGATTCAGCCTTAAATAGTTATTTGGGGAGAGATCAAGAGAGGGAAGACTCTCAAAAGCTGGCTTTAGTTTTTTTCCAGTTGTTAATTCCTCTGAGGCCAGATTTACAACTATTATATGCTGAATGCTAGGAACAAAGTGAATAGAATTAAGAGAACTCCAGCCTGCTCTCAAGGAACTTAAGTTCAATATCTTCTAACATCTATCAGCCACAGTATTGCACACAGGGATATATAAATTTATATGCACATATTCAAATCTACTCTTATTAATGGGCCTAGGAAGGAACTAGAAAAGCAAATACTGAAAGTGTCCACGTGTTGTTTATGATTCTCAATTTTAGTTAACAATTACTACTTTTTGTTTATTTGTTTTTGGGTCACACCTGGCGTTGCATAGGAGTTACTACTGGCTCTGTGCTTAGAAGTCTCTCTTGGCAGGATCGGGGGGCCATATGGGATTCAAATGGGGATCTGTCACTCTGGCCCCCAACAATTACTACTTTTAAGCCTAAAATATTAACAGAGTATAAATTTCCCAACTAGAGTTAAAACTGTAAAAGTACATGGTCAAATACTAAGGCAGGCAGATAGATAGTCTCTGTCTCTGTCTCTCTATGTGTCTCTCCACCATCCTGACTTCCAAGATCTCCCACCAAATTCAATGTCCTACCATTTATTTTTTTTTTCTGAATTCAATAAAACTGGAATATATAAACGTATTTGTTTGGAGATTTCTTAAATTAGTCATAGTAACTTTTGTTCTAATTCTTTTTATTTAGTTGCGATATTTAAAAACTATGGATACTATGTTGTTTATGTTTTATTATTATTTTCTTCTACCTGTCTACCTTTGGCTTTTTTTTTTTGTCGATCATTTTCCAATTCCTTAAGTTGTACCATTAAGTTATTTATGTAGCCTTTTCTTCCTTCTTTATGAATAATTTCAACGCTATAATTTTTTCTCTTAATACCACTTTTGCTGTGTCCCACAAATTCTGAAATTCATGTCTTCACTCTTAATTGTTTATGAGAATCTTTTGATTTCTGGCCCATTGATCATTCAATAGTGAGTTGTTTAATTTCTAGGTTTTAAAATTATTTCTGTGTCTCTAAATTCAAAATCCTAGTGTTAAGAAAATAAAATTGGGGCCGGGCGGTGGCGCTAAAGGTAAGGTGCCTGCCTTGCCTGCGCTAGCCTTGGATGGACCGCGGTTCGATCCCCCGGTGTCCCATATGGTCCCCCAAGCCAGGAGCAACTTCTGAGCACATAGCCAGGAGTAACCCCTGAGCGTTACCGGGTGTGGCCCAAAAACCAAAAAAAAAAAAAAAGAAAAAGAAAAGAAAATTATGTATAAAATTTTGCTTTATTTTATATTTTAAGGGCACATTTATTTTTCATTTATTTATTTATTTATTTATTTATTTATTTATTGGCTTTGGACCAACTTAGCAGTGCTCAGAAGCCAATTCTGACACAGTGCTCAGGGTTTGCTTCAAGTGGTGTTTGGGGCCTGCGATCAACGCCAAGCTTCGCATATACAAAGTATGAATTCAACCAATGTCCCCATCCAGAGACATTTTTTTCCTTTCCTTCTCTCTTTCCTTCTGCCTTCCTTTCTCCTTCCTTCTTTCCTTCCTTTCTTTTGTTTTACTTTTAAATAAAATCTTTTACACAAAGGCATTGCTTTAATCTAAATTTCTTCCTAAAATCTCCAAAATTCACACTCACACCCCAGATTTTGCTATGACAACAATAGTTAAAGCTCTTTTGTGTTACTTCAGCAAAGATGCCTTAACAACTCTGAAAGACAAACTTGATCACAGAGAACTCAGTGATGTCTGTCAATTTCAATTCTTGTTCAAATATCATCTACATATTATTTACCATATCCTGTTACACTTTTTGCCATATATGATACTGACTTGTCTGCTTAAGAGTCTGTCACATAGGGGCTGGAGAGATAGCATGGAGGTAAGGCATTTGCTTTAGATGCAGAAGGACAGTGGTTCGAATCCTGGCATCCCATATGGTCCCCCGTGTCTGCCAGGGGCAATATCTGAGTGTAGAGCCAGGAGTAACCCCTGAGCGCTGCTGGGTGTAACCCAAAAAAACAAAAAACAAAAAAAGAAAAAGAAAAAAAGAGTTTGTCACATCAAGACGGTGAGGAGAGATCAAAAGCTCATGATCTCATTTATATCAATTATCAATTAAAACATAAATGTTTAATGAATAATGATTAAAATTGTATTTTCTTCTTTAGACATGGACTTTTACCACATTCATTTAAATAGTCTTCATCTTGTGTAATCTTGTGGTTTTATAATAAAATTCAGTTATTTAAGTCTTAGATCTCTTACTTCCCCAATATACTAAGCAATAAAATATCAGTGAGAAAAAGACTGTCTGCTAGTCATGATATGCTTTTGATAACTCACCAAGCCACATATGTAATGCCTATTAGTGTATCTATGGTATTAGAAAAATAAAATAAAACTGAAAAATGTCTTAAAGAATATTTTTGTGAAGTATCTTCAGAATAGTTCTGAAATTCTCAACTTACCTAACCCTATCCTATTTCACAGGTCAGGAATGACTTTACTTCAGTTGTTTTCTAATAATCTAGAATTTAACACTTTTCCTTACAGTACTTGCCTTGCAAAGAAGATCTGGATTTGGTCCCTGACACCACATATTGCACTCAAAAGCACTGCCAGGAGTGATCCCTGAGCAGAATGGGAAGTAATCCCTGAATGCTGCCAGGTGCAGCCCAAAACTCTCCTCCCAGTGAAAATCAAAAACAAACAACTTGCTTAGATATCTTCAAGTGTTCATTATCTGAATTGCTTGAGGGGGGAAAATAAATTGTAAATGCCAAAAAAATTTAAAAACTAAAACACTGGAGTAATGCATAAAGAGGCCAAACTAGACATGTCTAGATTTTATGTAAACAAACCTTTTCTACCACAGTCAGTAGGTTGTCAATTTGTCAGACTCTTTTACTCAATATCCTGGAAGCATTATTTTTTTTATTTTAATTTTTTTATGTTTTATTTTGTTTGAGTGCCACATCTGGTGGAGCTCAGAGCTTACTCCTAGCTCTGTATTCAGGGATCATTTCTTAGGGGACCATATAGGGTCCATGGCAAATACCCTACCCATTGTCTAATCTCTCTAGCTGCTGAAAACACTTTTAAGAGGTTTAAACAGAAAATAGTTGACATGATTTTTTATTATTTTGTCATTAACAAGATGGCAGAATAGAACCCTCATAATTTTATAGAATATCAATCTGAGAACATAAAAAGAAAGAGTATCTTTAATAGAGCCCCAAAATTCAGTTAAGAGATTGCAGTATCTGGTGAAATATAGATAATAGGAAAATAGGGCCAAAGAGATAGTCAGAGAGTAGGACATTTGCTTTGTACATAGCTAACCCTGGCTCAATTCCAGGAACTCCACATGTTCCCCCAAGACCACCAGGACTGATCCCTTAGTCAGAGCCAGGAATAAACACTGAGTACTGTCAGGTGTGCCCCTTGGCCTCCAAAAAGAAATAGAAATAGAAAATATTATCTATAGAGTAGGAAGGGCAGTTTTGTTTTACCTCCTCCACAGTGCTGAGACACCTTCTCTACTTGAGAGCTCTCAGATGAAATAAAATGAGTATTCAATTTTGCCATGAATACTGAGAGGAGGACTGGCCCTAGGATATCCCAGCAGTAGGTAGCCCTCAAAGACCAGTCTTCATACCTATATCTGTAGACTCAGAATGGTTCCTGTATATTTATGTCTAGGTCACTCTTACAAAACTCAAGCTCCTGGAGCATTTATTCATGTGTCTTTTGGCCATCTGTTTGTTTGTTTGTTTTTGTTTTCTGAGAAAATGTCTGTTCATTTATTCTTCCCATTTTTGGATAGGGTTAGATGTTTTTTCTTGCTGAGCTTACCAGTGGCTTTTATTTCTTAGATATTAACACCATATCAGATGGATATTGGGTGAATAGCTTCACACATTCTAGGTAGTCATAGCCTAGTCACCATATCCAATGAAATGCAGAGGCTTCTCATTTTAATGTAGTCCCACTTTGTTTTATCTTTGCTTTCACCTTCTTGACTTTTCTTTGAAGGATGCCTTTAGCTTTAAGTGTCATGGAGTGTTCTGCTACATTTTCCTCTATGTATCTTATTATTTCAAGCCTAATATCAAGGCCTTTAATCCATTTTTATTTCGCTTTTTGTGTACAGCATTAAATAGAGATCTGAATTCACTTTTTTTTTTTTTTGCAAGCAGCCAATCAGTTTTACTAATACCATTTGAAGAGGCTTTCCTTGCTTCATTTTGTATTTCTTGCCCCTTTATCAAACATTAACTGATCATGTACCTACAGATTTGTCTCAGAATATTCAAGTCTAAGGCCTGGAGAGATAGCACAGTGGCGTTTGCCTTGCAAGCAGCCGATCCAGGACCAAAGGTGGTTGGTTCGAATCCCGGTGTCCCATATGGTCCCCCGTGCCTGTCAGGAGCTATTTCTGAGCAGACAGCCAGGAGTGACCCCTGAGCAACGCCGGGTGTGGCCCAAAATACCAAAAAAAAAAAAAAAAAAAAAAGAATATTCAAGTCTATTCCATTGATCTGAGGACCAGTCTTTATTCCAATACCATGCTGTTTTAATGACTACTGCTTTATAGTATAGTGTAAGGTTGGAGAAAGTGATTCCTCACACCTTCTTTTTCCAGGGATTGCTTTAGCTATTCATGGCTGTTTATTGTTACATATGAATTTCAGGAGTGTTTGGTCCAATTTTTGAAAAATGTCATGGTTATTCTTATAGGATAGCAGTAATCTGTGCAATGTTTTTGGAATATTGCCATTTCATTGATGTTGGTCCTTCCGATCCATGAGCAGGGTATAAGGTACCTTCTTGGTCCTGGTGTTTATTTTCTTTTCCTCTTTTTTCTTTTTTTGTGTTATTCTATCTCTCTGGCCCCAACACTTAAAAGTCTTCTTTTTAAAATATATTTATTTAGGTACCATGTTTGTAATTGGGTTCAGTCATAAAAAGTACACCCCCCCTTCACCAGTGCAATCTTCCTGCCACCAATGTCCCCAAATGCCTCCTCCCCCACCATATGTCTGTCTATGAAACAGCCATTCTATTTTTCTCACACACTACAATTGTTATGATAGTTGTTGGTATAGTTATTTCTCTAATTGCACTTACCAATCTTTGTGGTAAGCTTCATATCATGGACTGGTCCTTCCAAACCTCATCTCTATTGTCTCTGGGTATTATTATAATAATGCCTTTTATTTTTCTTAAAACCCACAGCTTCATAAGGCTATTCTGTCTATCTCTCTTGCTCTGACTCATTTCACTCAGCATAATAGTTTCCATGTCATTCATGTATGGAAATTTTTAATTCTTCATTTTTTTCTAACAGCGGCATAGCATTCCACTGTGTATATGTACTAGTTTCTTTAGCCATTCATTTGTTGAAGGGCATCTTGGTTGTTTCCAGAGTCTGGCTATTGTAAATAGTGCTGCAATAAATATTGGTGTGAGGAAGGGATTTCTGAATTGTATTTTTTGTGTTCCTAGGGTATATCCCTAGGAGTGGTATAGCTAGATTATATGGGAACTCAATTTCCAGTTTTTTGAGGAATCTCCATATTATTTTTCATAAAGGCTGAACTAAATGGCATTCCCACCAGCACTGAATAAGAATTCCTTTCTTGCCATTTCTAAGTCTAAAGTTTCTGTCATCTAATATTAATATGGCCATTGCAGCTTTTTTAAGTGAGTTATTTGCTTGCATGATTGTCCTTCAACCTTTGATTTTGAGTCTATGTTTAGTCTGACTATTCAGTTGTATTTCTTTTAGGTAGCAAAATGCTGGATTTAGCTTTTTTTTTTATTTAACCAACTTTATTACATATATGATTGTATTTGGGTTTCAGTCATGTAAAGAACACCATCCATCACCAGTGCAACATTCCCATCACCAATGTCCAAAATCTCCCTCCTCCACACCCAACCCCCACCTGTACTCTAGACAGGCTTTCTATTTCCCTCGTACATTCTCATTATTAGGATAGTTCAAAACGTAGTTATTTTTCTAACTAAACTCATCCCTGTTTGCAGTGAGCTTCATGAGGTGAGCTGTAACTTCCAGCTCTTTTCTCTTTTGTGCCTGAAAATTATTATTGCAAGAATGTCTTTGCCACTCTGTGTCTCTTAACTGGTGCATTTAGTCTACTGATATTGAGAATTGTCATTGTTATATATGAGTTTGGAGAGTTTTTTGGTCTTTCTTGTCTAAAATTAGATCTTTTAGTTTGTCTCTTAAGGTTGATTTTGATTTTCTAAAGTTTCTGAGCTGTTGTTTATTTATGAAACAATGCATGCTTCCTCAAACCTGAACATAAGTCTTATTGGGTGCAGTATTCTAGG